>NC_092333.1:211750000-212050000 GCF_046630445.1 Rutidosis leptorrhynchoides
GATAAAAAGAAATGATGGATACATAATCTTATGATGTTATAATGAAGATGATACGTAGATAATTATGGTAACGGGTTAGGAAATGAAGATAATAATGATTCATGATCGATGATAATAATATTGGTCACAATGATGATGATATTATGAACATAAAATAATGAAGACGATTTCATATGAACTATGAAGAAGAAGGGAGCAGATTCAATTGAGTTTAAATGAATTAGGGCAGTGATTAAATCAGAAATGAAATGGCGATGGAATGTTTAGGATGTTATCGGGTTAGTGGGACGTCGCGGGTTCAATCCCGGACTTGGGCATTTTTTTTAGGATTACTCCTTTGAGGTAGTTTAATTATTACTCATCTTTATTATTATTATTATTACTATTATTATTATTTTTATTATTATTACTAATATTATTATTATTATTACTATTATTTTTACCACTTTTATTATTATTATTTTCATATAACATTTTTATGATTTTATTATTATTATTATTAGTATTATTATTATTATCATTAAAAGTATTGTCATTTGTATTATTATCATTACTATTATTATTTTGAGTATTATTATTTTTAGAATCATAATTATTATTATTATTATCATTATTAAGTATATTTACTAATATTATTATTATAAAATAAAACAACTTTTTATTTTTATTAATATTAATTTATCAAATGATTTTTAGTTATACAACACTATAGTTAATACATAAAATATATGTAAATACTGGTTTGATTATGATTATTTGTTTTTTAATATATATATATATATATATATATATATATATATATATATATATATATATATATATATATATATATATATATATATATATATATGTATATAAATGATATAGGTTCGTGAATCCAAGGTCAACCCAACACTTGTTAACTGACGTCATATGTATTTTTACTACAAAATATATTATTGTGAGTTTCATTTGCCTTTTTACCCTTTATATTTTTGGGCTGAGAATACATGCGAAATTTTTATAAATGTTTTACGAAATAGACACAAGTAATCGAAACTACATTATATGGTTGAATGATCGAAGCCGAATATGCCCCTTTTTAGCTTGGTAGCCTAAGAATTTGGGAACATACCCCCAAATTGACGCGAATCCTAAAGATAGATCTATCGGTCCCAACAAGCCCCATTCTGGAATTTTGGAATGCTTTAGTACTTCGAGTTTATCATGTCCGATGGGTGTTCCGGAATGATGGGGATATTCTATATGCATTATGTTAATGTCGGTTACCAGGTGTTCAATTCATATGAATGATTTTTGTCTCTATGCATGGGACGTATATTTATGAGAACTGAAAATGAAAATCTTGTGGTCTATTAAAATGATGGAAATGATTATTTATGTTAAAGTAATGAACTCACCAACCTTTTGGTTGACACTATAAAGCAAGTTTATTCTCAGGTATGAAAGAAATCTTCCGCTGTGCATTAGCTCATTTTAAGGATATTATTTGGAGTCATTCATGGCATATTTCAAAAGACGTTGCATTCGAGTCGTTGAGTTCATCAAGATTATTATTAAGTCAAATATAGTTGGATGTATTATGAAATGGTATGCATAATGTCAACTTTCGATGAAAAGAAAGTTTGTCTTTTAAAAACGAATGCAATGTTTGTAAAATGTATCATATAGAGGTCAAATACCTCGCGATGTAATCAACTATTGTGAATCGTTTATAATCAATATGGACTTCGTTCGGATGGATTAGGACGGGTCCCTTCACCACAGCATCCTTCACAGCCTCTAACTTGTGCAACCTTTTGAACTTTGATTTAAGGTTTCCATCGTCAAGCCATGTGTCATCCCAAAAAGATGTAGTGGCACCGTTTCCTACAGTCTTGACAAAGGAGGTACTGAAGGGAAGTCCCAAGCTATCAATCTTTTTACCTGCAATAACAACTAATGATACGCATATCCGCAAAACTGTGCGGATTGCGCATCTAAATCCCTAAACCGCACATAAACTGCCATGTAAGGCATATGGCACGGGTATAGCCGCACCTTGTGTGCCTATACCATCTGATGCGAGTTTCATATACTTGCATAAGGATCCAGTACATTCTAGAAGAATGTACGGTATAATCAATTCGGATTCTTTTCCTTAAATAACGAAAGTTAGTTGGGACAAGATCACATTTAATTAGGGAAGAGATTCTGTCGAAACCCTAATTCGTGAGCCTATAAATACATAGCTCATGTGTGATGCCCCGTACAAAATTAACGTGTACGGATCATCAACAACAGGATCATTACAAGGTCAAACACTATATGCTGTTTTAAAATAAGTTTGCATTCATAAGAAAAGGTGACGTCATAACCAACGTCAAATGTTTAACATACGACAGTGTGCTTCTACAAATAGAAGGAAATAATAATAGTACGTGACCCAATGGTCATTACAAATTCATTGTTTCAAAAGTAACATAGTTTGAATGCAAAATAAATGTTTCATGCGGAGACATCTCTAACAGAAGTAGCGGGTGTCTACACAGCAATACTACAACAGCGGAAGCAATCAAACCTCTAAGCACCTGAGAAAACATGCTTAAAAACGTCAACACAAATGTTGCCGAGCAATAGTTTAAGTATAACAGTAATGTAAGGTAGGCCACAAGATTTCAGTGTTTCAAAACAGTATGAAAAGTATGTGTTCAACCGTGGGCACTTGGTAACTAACTTAACGTAATATCACCCCTTAAAAGTACACTTGGCGAGTGCGTAAGTTTAAAAAGTATTAAACACCCGTTAAGTGCTAGCGCTACTAGCCCGAGTGGGGATGTCAAACCCTATAGATCCATATCTAAGATTCGCGTTCACCGGTTCAAAGACCAATGACTAAACGTTACCGAGCTAAGGGGAATGTTTATGCCGTTGTATAACCCACACATATATAAAGTTTATGTACTCGTGCCTAGTATGTAAAACGTAAAACGCGCATGTATTCTCAGTTCCCAAAATAGTTAAAGTAAAAAGGGATGCTATAACTCACAGTGAAAAGTAGTAAGGTCGGTACGAGATAAGTAAGCAAGTAGTTGGTCTGAAAGGTCCTCAACCTAAGTCAAAAGTTACTAAGTCAGTAAATCATTTCGAAAGGTTTAAAAGTATGTAAATTAGGTCTTAAGTATCATCATCATTCATCATAAGTCAAAAAGGGTAAAGTAAGTTTCAATCAAGAATAGAGTTCGAAACAAAGGATGAATTCGGTCAGTCACCACGACATCTATACAAACTGAAATGAGGTGAGACCAGTGGCCATGGCTCCGTATATGAGTCCCCTAGTTGTTGACCAATTTACAGAACCAAATTCGACTTCGTTTGACCGTGGTGACGGTTTAAGTGCGAGTAGGTCAGAAATTTCAGCACAACGTTATAAGGGCGTAGTGACTTTCGGAAGGCTATAAATCCTAAACCGTAACTCGGATTAAGACGAAGCCTAAACGAAAAATCATCTACTCAAACCGAAATAACTGGAAATAAACTTTCCAGTAGCCCAGGTAGCCTGATCAGACCCATAAAATAGTAAACAAAGTGCTCCAGTGGGTTCTTGGTGGTTGATGCTCATCACGGTTCTTATCCTTGATGCCTATAGCTTCAAGTGTACAACTTGTTGATGTGTTTGCATCATCTTAACCAAGTTTTGACCATCATAACACTAGTGTATGTCTAAGATATGTAGCATAACTCATTTAAGGGTTGCAAGTAGGTTGATGAACTAAAGTTACATCAAGATCTTAGATCCGACACATACATGAGTTCTAATAGCTATAAACTTGAATGTAAACTAAATAAACAAGATCTTAAGTTGTAGAACTTAGATCTTCTTAAAGATCCTAGACTAAAAAGTCTAGATCTAGTGTTCTTAAGTTAAACCCTAAGTTATAGAACTTGGATCTTTACTTTAATGAAACCATAAGTTATGAAACTTAGATTTTCATTTTGAAAATGTATTTTAGCTCATAAGCTTTTGTTTACAACAAAATTAGAAGACCATAAGCTATAGAAACTTAGATCCAACATAAGTGTATGAAGTTATAACTAAAAAGTTTAACTTCCATATTCTTGAACTTACAAGTTTAACTTTAGTTTCAAGAAAAATGAGATCAAGTTTGACTAGTAATACTTGACCAACATATATAAATCATGAATTTAAAAGAAAGAAATAAACTAAATCTACAAGTAACAAGTTCATGTTTGTTTCAAACTTAAGAAGATTCAAGCCAAAACTTGGATCTTTAAGAACATAAACCTTAAGTTTACAAAACATGAACACAAGTAAGATCTTAAAGCTTATGAACTTTAGATTTTTATAACATTTTAAGTGTAGAACCATAAGTTATAAAACTTAGATTCTTGTTCTTGACTTCTTATCAAATAAAGGATGGAAGGAAACAAGATTTATGAAGATACAAACTAACAAGTTTGATCTTTAACAACAAACAACAACAAACAAGTAACAAGCAAATGATGATGATACATGTGCTAGTAATTGGTTTTTCAAAGGAAAAAGAGAAGAAAGAAAAAGATATGTTACTTACAATTTGAGAGAAAAGTTAGAGTGAAAGAAAGTGTAAGTATGAAGTGTGTGTAAAATGAAGTAGAATACTAGCAAATAAGTAACAAAAAATTTTTTAAAATGGAACTCCCTTCACCCCTACACAAACCGTCGCCCAAGGTGTCAAAAAGGGGAATTCAATGTGGTGCTTTCATGTGTGGGAAGATGTTGTTTGCTAGGAAAGTGTATAAGTTAAATGCATGGGAAAGAGGTGTAAGCATGCTTGCAATATTTGTCTCCTCATTTAACTAATTAATCCATGTTTAAGCTTAATGGATCATTAGCATAATAGTGGATTTACTAGTAGTCCATTAAGAAAAGTAGGGTGGGCTTCCAAGTCCAAATCCATTAATAAAAGCCCAAGTCCAAGTATGTAACAATTAAATAAATAAAGCCCAAGTAATTAACTACTTGCATTAGTTAATTAAAATAATTAATAATAAATTAATTATGAATGTAAATAATATTCGAAATATTATCCGTGAAAAGTGCGCGTCGAAATGACAAGTCGGGACATTTAAAGTCGAATACGGTAATAAGTAAAATGTATGAGAATACATTTAGTATAACACAAGTATTTATAATAAATATTAATAATATAAGTCGAAAAATCCAGGGTCGTTACATTACCCACCTGTTAAAGAAAATTTCATCCCGAAATTTTAACCTGAGGTAGATGGAGGAGTTGGGAAAAGGTGAGGATACTTTTGCATCATCTGATCCTCTCGTTCCCAGGTAAACTCTGGTCCTCGTTTGGTATTCCATTGGACTCGGACGATCGGAATCTTGTTGCGTTTCAAAGTTTTGACCTCACGGTCCATAACTTCAACAGGTTCTTCCACGAAGTGGAGTTTGTCATCAATCGTAAGTTCTTCCAGTGGTATGACAAGTTCCGGTTCAGCAAGACACTTCTTCAAATTCAATACGTGAAAAGTAGGATGAACTGAGCTCAATTGAGTCGGAAGATCCAAACGGTAAGCAACGGGTCCAACACGCTCCAAGATTTCGAAAGGACCAATGTATCGCGGGTTGAGCTTCCCACGTTTTACAAAACGGATCACACCTTTCCAAGGCGCGACCTTCAATATTACACGGTCACCGAAGTTGAATTCGAAGTCTTTACGTTTAAGGTCGGCATAACTCTTTTGGCGATCACGGGCTGTCTTGAGTCTCGCTTGAATTTGGACAATCTTCTCGGTGGTTTCATGGACTATCTCGGGTCCGGTGATTTGCTTTTCGCCTACTTCAGCCCAACAAATAGGTGAACAACATTTTTGGCCATACAACGCTTTGAAAGGTGCGGCATTAATACTCGAATGATAACTGTTATTGTAAGAGAATTCGGCTAGCGGTAAATGCCTTTCCCAAGCCTTTCCGAAATCAATAACACAAGCACGCAACATGTCCTTCAAAGTCTGAATCGTGCGTTCGCTTTGTCCGTCAGTCTGCGGGTGATATGCAGTACTCATGTCGAGACGAGTCCCCAAGGCTTCTTGCAAAGAACACTAAAATCTGGAAGCAAAACGGGCATCTCGGTCTGAAATAATCGATAAGGGTACACCATGATGAGATACAATTTCCTTTATGTATAGTTGAGCGAGTCTCTCCATCGTATTCGTTTCTTTCATGGCTAAGAAGTGTGCAGATTTGGTAAGACGGTCAATGATAACCCAGATGGTATCGTATCCGCCCACCGTCTTTGGTAGTTTCGTGATGAAGTCCATCGTTATCCTTTTCCACTTCCATTGCGGGATTTCCGGTTGCTGAAGTAACCCAGATGGCCTTTGATGTTCGGCCTTAACCTACGAGCAAGTCAAACACTTCCCAACATAAGTTGCAACATCCTTCTTAAGATTAGGACACCAATACTGTTCCTTAAGATCGTGGTACATTTTACCGGCTCCGGGATGAATCGAATATCTTGAATTGTGGGCTTCGTCTAGAATGAGGCTTCGCAAATCCCCATAACTAGGCACCCAAATTCTTCTGGAAAAGTATCGGAGTCCAGTCTCCTTAACTTTGAATCGAGAGACGAGAATGTTCAAGTGTTCATGAGAAATATTCTCCTCCTTGAGAGCCTCATCTTGGGCTACTCGAATTTGGATGTTGAGATTCGAATGAATGGTGATGTTCAGGGCCCGAACACGAAGAGGTTCCATCCTCTCCTTTCGGCTCAAAGCGTCGGCTACAACATTTACCTTGCCAGGATGGTAACAAAGTTCACAATCATAGTCGTTCAGCGTCTCGATCCATCGTCGCTGTGTCATGTTCAGTTGTTTCTGATCGAATATGTGTTGGAGGCTTTTGTGGTCGGTGAAGATAGTACTTTTAGTTCCATAAAGATAGTGTCTCCACAATTTGAGCGCAAAAACAGCGGCTCCAAGTTCGAGATCGTGAGTAGTGTAGTTTCGCTCGTAAATCTTCAGTTGACGAGAAGCATAAGCAATGACCTTTGTTCTTTGCATCAATACGCAACCAAAACCATTTTTAGAGGCATCGCAATACACAACGAAGTCGTCACTGCCTTCAGGAAGTGATAAGATGGGCGCGGTGGTTAACTTCTACTTCAAGGTTTGAAATGCTGATTCTTGTTCAGTTTCCCAAACGAACTTCTTCCCTTTGTGAGTCAGCACGGTCAAAGGACGCGTAATCAGAGAGAAACCTTCAATAAATCTTCGGTAGTAACCGGCGAGACCTAAAAATTGGCGGATATGAGTCAGAGTAGTGGGGGTTTCTCACTTGCTGATAGCTTCAATCTTTGTGGGATCAACTTTGATACCTTGACCGCTCACAATATGACCCAGGAATTGGACTTCCTTCAACCAAAACTCACACTTGGAGAATTTGGCATAAAGTTGCTCTTGTCTCAAGAGTTCAAGCACTAGTTCGAAGATGTTGCTCATGTTCTTCTTAGTTTTTGAAGTAGATGAGGATATCATCTATGAAGACGATAACGAACTTATCCAGGTATGGCTTGCATACACGATTCATGAGATCCATAAGCACGGCAGGTGCGTTGGTTAAACTGAATGGCATCACGAGAAACTCATAATGACCATAACGGGTTCTAAACGCAATTTTCATCACATCACTCTCCTTCACCCTCAACTGGTGATAACCTGATCACAAATCGATCTTAGAGTAAACGCTTGATCCTTGCAGCTGATCGAAAAGATCATCAATTCAGGGAAGGGGATACCGATTCTTGATCGTCAACTTGTTCAGCTCACGATAATCGATACACATGCGGAAAGATCCATCCTTCTTCTTTACAAATAAAACAGGTGCACCCCAAGGCGAAGAACTTGATTGGATAAATCCACGGTCTAGCAGTTCTTGTAGTTGGCTCTGCAACTCTTGCATTTCGAAAGGTGCGAGTCGATAAGGTGGCGAGCTACAGGTGTAGCTCCTGGCACTAAATCGATCTGAAACTCTACTGCTCTCGTTGGCGGTAATCCCAGCAATTCTTTTGGGAAGACATCGAGAAATTCGTTCACAATTCTTACATCATCTACGCTCTTCACCTCGGTCCCTAATGTTTTCACATGTGCTAAAACAGCAAGACGTCCTTTCTTCATGATCTTTTGTGCTTTCATGCAACTAATGAGGTTCAGCTTCGAGTTACATCTCTCTCTGTAAATAATCAGTGGCTCACCATCTCCGTGTGATATACGAATAGCTTTATCTTCACAGATAATGTCGGCCCTTACCTTGGTCAACTAGTCCATACCGACAATTACATCAAAACTTCCCAATTTGATGGGTATCAAGTCAATCTCGAAATCCACACCAGCTACGTTGATAATACCTCCTCGGCTAATTTGGTCAACTTTCTCAAGTTTTCCATTGGCTACCTCAACAAGCATACTCTCCTTTAAAGGAACTAACGACCAATTTATCTTAGAGCAAAAGTGTCTACATACAAAACTCCTATCGGCACCAGTATCAAATAGGACAGAAGCTAATAGATTGTTGATAGTGAATATACCTGTAACCAAGTCGGGGTTCTCACGGGCATCCCTTGCATTTGCATTGAAAGCTCTTCCACGCGCTGGCCCACCGTCCTTTCTCTTGTTGGGACATTCATTCATGAAGTGGCCCTGTTGTCCACACTCATAGCACTTCCTTGGTCCAGTAGGGTTTGTCTTCACAGTTGGGGTAGTGATCTTGCAGTCTTTGCCAATATGCCCAGTCCTTTTACACTTTTCACAGACCATGTTGCAGTACCTGGTATGATGCTTGTAGCATCTCTTACACTGCGGGAGATTACCCTTGTAGTTAGGGTTTGAGCTAGGGTTCGGGTTGGAGTTGTTTCCCTTGAAACTTTCATGCCTCTTAGCTGGGTTTTGATCAAAGACCCTTCCCTTGTTGCTGTCCCACTTACGTTTCTCATTACTAGTTCCCGATTTGGATTTCCCCTTTTCTGGTTCTTTGCTGGTAATTTGGTTCATCAGGGTGTGCACCATGTGCATAGCTTCCGGGACATCAGCTGGTTTTGAAGAGGTGACATTTCCTTGGATGGACTTGGGAAGTCCCCACAAATACCGTTCCATTCGCTTAAATTCCGGGGTAACCATCGTGGGACACATCAAAGCTAGTTCCAAGTACCTTCGGTTATAACTGTCAAGATCGGTTCCCACAACCTTCAACTCCCAAAACTCAGCTTCCATTTTCTGAATCTCCGTTTTAGGGCAGTACTCCTCGATCATAGCCCCCTTAAATTCCTCCCACGGTGTAGCATAAGCCTCGTCAATACCCTTAACCTGAGCAAGTATGTTCCACCAGGTTAAAGTGCCGTCCGACAGTGTACAGGAGGCATACTTAGTCTTGTTCATTTCTGAGCAGTTGCTCACACAGAACACAGCCTCCAATTTCTCAAACCACCTCGTCAGTCTAACCGGCCCCTCAGTACCACTGAAATTGTGGGGCTTACAGCTTTGAAATTCCTTATAGGTGCACCCGTTATGATTGTGCTGGTTAACAGGTGGAGCTTGGGGGTTGATGATGTGCGTAGAGGTGTATACGAAATAGTTATATTTTTACTACAAAATATTATTAAATACGATACAATTTTACACAAGTTATTTATTTATTTATAGAGTGGATATACCTAAACCTTGCTACAACACTTATAGGCAGTGTACCTAATCGTACAGTAGTGTAGTTTTTAGTAAGTCCGGTTCGTTCCACAGGGAGCTAGCCAATTTTAACGCAATATTTTTAAAACTATATTTGTATAAATATAAATATAAATATAAGTAGTATTATTATTATAAAAGGGGGTTTTTATCGTTTAATGACCGGTTTGTCGATTTTAAAACTTTTAGTCGCAGTTAAAACCTAATGTAAAATATTAAATATATAAAAGACTTAATTTAAAGCGTAAAGTAAATGACAAATAATTAAAGTGCGATAAATAAAAGTACGATAATTAAAATGACAATAAATTAAAATGCAATAATTAAAAGTGCTATTAAATATGAAATAAAGGAATTATGCTTATTTAAACTTCTGTAATCATGATGTTTGACGTGTTGATTTTAGTTTATTACCATGGGTTAATTGTCCTTTGTCCTGGATTATTCGATATGTCCATCTGATTTTTGTCCATAACAGTCCATCAGTGATAAATATAAAGTGCGAGTGTCCTCGTCAAATTATTCTTATATCCGAAGTCAAATATTCCAACTAATTGGGGACTTAAACTATAATTACACCAATTTTCCTTGTATGTAATTCACCCCTGTTTTAATAAGTCCATTAACTATTAATCCATTCCCGTGTCCGGTTAAATGAACGATTATTAGTACTTATAAATATCCCGCCCATCGTGTCCGATCGAGTGTATATGGTTATTTATAGGTACGTCCAATTGTAAATCTTTATATTAAATTAATAAACTATCATTTAATTAAACAAATATAAAGCCCATTAATAGCCCATAGTCTAATTTCCACAAGTGTCGTTCTTTTGTCCAAACCCCAATTATGGTACAAAGCCCAATTACCCCGTCTTTAATATTTAGCCCAACATCACGATTACTTCAATTTAAATAAGCATAATAATAACTTAGCTACGAGACATTAATTTAAAAAGGTTGAACATAACTTACAATGATTAATAATAGCGTAGCGTTACACGGACAGAATTTCGACTTACACCCTTACAACATTCGCTAACATACCCTTATTATTATTAAAATTAAAATTATAATATATATATATATATATATATATATATATATATATTACGTTTGAGAGAGAGATAGATAAAAGATGTGTTAAGTTCGACCAAAAACTGCGAAATTTATAGATGTGGCCAGATATTTGCTGCCATGCGATCGCATGGAGATTGTTCTTGCTGGCCATGCGATCGCATGGCCTGGGATTCCAGCTCACATTCGATTGTTTTCTTCTTGCCGACGGTTTTATTAAATAATATAATATATAAATAATTTTAAGAATTAATTATATATTATATTATATTCATGTGCATAGTTGACTTGTAATTTTTAGTCCGTTGCGTCGAGCGTTGAGAGTTGATGAAAGGACCCGTTCATATACATTATAAACGATTCATAATAGTTGATTACATCGCGAGGTATTTTGACCTCTATATGATACATTTTACAAACATTGCATTCGTTTTTAAAAGACAAATTTTCTTTACAACGAAAGTTGACGGAATGCACACCATTTCATAATACATCCAACTATAATTGACATAATAATAATCTTGATGAACTCAATGACTCGAATGCAACGTCTTTTAAAATATGCCATGAATGACTCCAAGTAATATCCTTAAAATGAGCTAATGCACAGCGGAAGATTTCTTTAATACCTGAGAATAAACATGCTTTAAAGTGTCAACCAAAAGGTTGGTGAGTTCATAGGTTTATCATAATAATCATTTCAATATATTAATAGACCACAAGATTTCCGTTTATAAATATATGTACACTCGCAAGTGTATAAAAGTATTCTATAAGTTGTAGGCACCCGGTAACAAGCCTTAACGTTCATGTTTTACCCTCTGAAGTACACCAGATCAGGTGTGTTTAAAATAACCTCGAAGTACTAAAGCATCCCATAGTCATGATGGGGTTTGTCAGGCCCAATAGATCTATCTTTAGGATTCGCGCCTACCGTACATAGACAAGTAGTTTAATGTTACCAAGCTAAGGGTATATTTCTGGTTTAAACCCACGTAGAATTAGTTTTAGTACTTGTGCCTATTTCGTAAAACATTTATAAAAACAGCGCATGTATTCTCAGTCCCAAAAATATATATAAAAGGGAGCAAATGAAACTCACCATACTGTATTTCGTTTAACAAGTGCAAGGTTGGCCTCGGATTCACGAACCTATATTAATTATATATATTTATATGTTGGTCAATATTTGTCTAACAATTTTTGGTCAAGTCATAGTGTACCACAATCCTAATGCTCGAGACTAATGTGCAAAAGTCAACTTGACCCAAAATGACTTCTAAAATTTATACGTGTTTATTATATAACTTAGCTATAGTCGTTTTATATATTTAAATATATTTATTAGATTTTATAATAATAAAAGTCATTTATTAATAAAAATTTATATTAACGTTTATATATGATAAAATATACTTTTATATATCTTAAGTAGTAAAATTTATAAAGTTCACTTAATATCGTAAAACTATAGTGGTAAGTATTATTAATGTAATTATATTACGCGTGGTGAAAAATATCTTTGTATCCCCTATTTATTTGATAAAATAATATTGATCATAATAATAATAAGTAAAAGTTGTATTATTTTGTAATAATAATTATTATTATTCTATAAAAAAAATAACAATATTTATATTTACTAAAAATGTTATTATGATAAAATGATAATACTAACATAATAGTAATAATGATATTTTATAATAACAATGATATTTCTATTAAAATAATAACGACGATAGTAATAATAATCATTTTAACAATAATACTAAAATTCAGTTGACTATAACTTCAAATCCGTTCATCGAAACCATTCGATATCTAAATGAAAAGTTCTTAATTTTTCGCTAGCTTTCCAATGACATGCATATCATATACCCTATCTCAGTAGCATATGTATCTAATTCAGGATTCAACAAACCTATCTAAGGACAATATAGAATGTACAAGCATGCATAATCCTATATACTCGAGCACTAGTCAGGGATACACTATTGATATATAAAAGTTAAGTTATGAGTACTCACGTATCAATATTGAGATTCAATATTACAGGAAAGTACGTAGACGCAACGGAGATGATAAAAACTAGATTGACCTCACGAGCATACCCATGAACCATACCCATCACCTCCATAGCTATAACCCATAATTTCCTTAGCTTCGACTCATTCAAAAAACTATTTTGAAATCACTCGGACATCACTCCGTCGTAATATTTTATGTATACTAATAATATCTTGAAATAATATAGAGCAAATATATATATATATATATATATATATATATATATATATATATATATATATATATATATATATATAAATTGATTGAGAGAGTTTAGAGAAATATATTTTCAAGTTTCAATGAAATAATGAAACCTATTGAATTCTATTTATAATAGATTTTTGAATTATTAAAGTGAATTATTAAAGTATGAATTATTAAAGTGAATTATTAAAGTATGAATTATTAAAGTGAATTATTAAAATATGAATTATTAAAGTGAATTATTAAAGTATGAATTATTAAAGTGAATTATTAAAGTATGAATTATTAAAGTGAATTATTAAAGTATGAATTATTAAAGTGAATTATTAAAGTATGAATTATTAAAGTGAATTATTAAAGTATGAATTATTAAAGTATGAATTATTAAAGTATGAATTATTAAAGTAAATTATTAAAGTTAAAGTAAAGGTAAAGTAAAGTAAAGGTAAAGTTAAAGTATAGTAAAAATATAAAAACTATGTATGTATAATACGTGTATAAATATATATAATATTAATTTAAATCGTTATATATATTTAATGAAATAAAATATAAATATCGTTATATTTATTATACTGGTTAAGTAATGAGTTGTCAAAAGTGATTCTAGATATTTATAAAAGTTATATACGTTTTAATAATAAAGTTCTTTTTAAACTGAAAACGTTTTTGTACGTTTGGAAATAGATTAATAGAATATTATGGAAACCAATTCTCCAATAGCTTTTGTCTAACTTTCGTAAATGACACTTTTTATTTTTATTTATAAATAGCTTTACAAATTATTCCGAATATCGTTAAGAGAAATAGATTTCTCAAATCATAGTGGACCTCTCAACAGAGACTTGTAATCATAATTCAATATTTCTGATAATTCAATCATTTAATATATATTTTTTTAATTTCGTCGATAATCATATTGAAATAAACACATTCATATAAAGCATTATACTTTTAAATAATTTGTTGACATTTTCAATTTATAACATATACACATATACATACATATTCATATATGTTCATTTAATGGTTCGTGAATCATTGGAATTTGGTCGAGGTTTAAATGAATGTATAAACATAGTTTAAAATCCTTGAGATTTAACTTAACAAACATTGCTTATCGTGTCAGAATAATATAAAGATAAAGTTTAAATTTAGTCGAAAATTTCCGGGTCGTCACAGTACCTACCCGTTAAAGAAATTTCGTCCCCGAAATTTGATAGAGGTCGTTATGGCTAACAATGAGAATGTTATTATGACGATTATGAAGTTTTATCATGTCTAAGAAGTATGGATAAAATAATTCGATTACTCAAAGTGTATGAGGGAAGTTATCGTAAATGAAGGAAATAAGATTATAGTGATTCGTCATATCTTTTGACGTCATCACAATTGATCTCCGAATTTAAAGAAAATCTTTGTAATCTATGTTGGATTTGATGCTTCGGTGATTAAGGAGATTATGATTCTCTTCGAATTAATACGATAATCCATCTTGATTTCTCTGTCGGGTATTTCACTATAAATCCACCTCCTTCGTTTCCTTACAACTCACACCTTCTATTCTTTCTCCCTCAACTCATATTTTAAAGTATTTGTCAATATGCTTCATCCAGTACTGATTCTCGATATACTCCTCACTTTCATATCTGTCATTCTTCTTTTTCATCTGCCTCCGGAAGAATCTATTTACTTCTACTATATTCTCGGTTTTATAGTGTTTTTAGTTCTTCCGTGTCTTTATATTGCTATATGCATCGATATATACGGTTTATAATTTTTGGGTGGTTGTTGGGTTTTATATCTTCCCTTATATTTCAAAGCCCCTGCTTTTGTCTTCTATAATCATTGACATCCAAGTTAATGCTCCCTTCTATTTGCTGCGATTTATACTCCAATTTCTATTTTGGAGTTTTGTCCTTTCGTTTCTTCTTCTTGCGATTAAGCAACGTTTGTAATGGTCCAGTATTCGCAGATATGAATTTCAGAATGAACATAGTTAATGTTCTAAGAAGGAAATGGTAATGGCACGATCTTGATTTATTAATTTACCAGAATACCCTGAAAAGACCGAATCATCAAGAAAATATATTCTTGATATTTTTAGAGATTAAATAGAATACAAGAGTCGTGTAACATAGAACATGATGACGACATGGTCTGTGAATCGTCATGTCCCATTAGAAACTCAGCATGACTTACTGTAATATAATCACGTTGATCAAGTGTCATTATATTATACTAACTCATGCTTCAGTTCCCAACACTACTTCAAAACATTCATAATTTAAACTCGAAAGTTTATAGAATAAATAAACTAATAGTTTCTTATATGATGTAACACTGATAGCGCAAAGAGATAAATGACTTCAGATAAGATTAGTTGTGAAAATATCTTCAGAAATATCGCGGATATTTATAATGAAAGATATGATAATATCTTAGAATTTCTAATATTGATGGATGATGATGAAGATTTGTCTGTAAAGGTTTAGAATAAAGAGTAAGGTATTCGTTAATGACTTTAGCAGGCACTGAATCATTTGGATTCTTTGAAGGCAGATTTAGTCTTTGTGATTTGTCCACAGCCTCCTTCATAGTCTGTTCAATCCGTTTTCCAGTTTCAAACCTTCTCTTTTTCTCAGCTTTACCACCTTACTATTCTTTGTCATCAAACTTTTTACTGTTAAGATCGTTTACAGTTTTTGATGCTTCGTCAGCATTTCAAGAACTAGTTTGCAGTTTAGAATATTTTTCAGAACTTCACATTCAAAGTATGTAAGTCCAGGAGATAGACGTTTTACGTACACATATAACTGTTGGCGTAGACATGCTGCGAGATTTCAAAATACTGGTTACTGTTTTTCGATGATTCGTATGACAATTCTAGTTACAAGATGCGAATGAGTAAATGATGTGATTTCAATAAATATAATGATTTTTCGAAAAGTCAAAGATAATTGAAGTTGTTGGTAAGTTTATTACTAAGGTGGCGAGATATGAAAGGTCCCCAGTAATGATGACGAAAGGGCAACGTATCTATCGAGGTTATAATAAGACTAGTCCGACTGAAAAGTCGAAGTTGACTTGCTGGAGCTGTGACAAAACTGTCTACTTTGAAAAGGAATTGAAAAGTCATTTTAGCTAATAAATGCCAAAGGGTCTGACATGGATACGCGTCGAACTATGACTTTGGCTTCGAGGGCTTTTTAGGTACATAAATGTGGGTAATATGTGATTGGATCATCATCTCGATTGTTCATTGTTTGAAGTGTCTTCGAAAACTTCGGAGAGTTTGAACACAGTTTGTAATCGTTAATATACATATGATGTTCTAACACGGTTTTGAAGTCAAAGTATAGCTTTGAAAGATGTAGGAATCTAAGAGTGATGTCTTCTGTTAAATCATGACTTGGATTTTGATTTTTCAAAATCAGAATGCGTAATCAAATTTGGGTGAGAATGGTTGTTTTGATTTTTATACAAGAATGTATATTGTTGTGAGATTTTGAGAGTATAGTTGATGATTTGCTTAATCAGATTCGAAAAATGTAATATATTAATTGTGAATTTATATATCTCTCGGGTATTACCTACCCGTTAAAAAAATTTTTCACAATTAATATTTTGTACAACAGAATTTTATTACAGTCTTTATGAAAATATATATGTGCATATTTTCTTCAGATGTAACATAGATTTAATGAGTTAATATTAAATTAAACTCATTTGATTTACGGTTGAAACTAGAACTGAATAATCCCTAAAGACTTTAGAAATTACATAACTTTTACGGAGTATTTATTCAATAAAATTGAAATTATGAATTAATACTTCGTTATTTGTTGGTGTTTGTAACCCTTGCACCATATTCTCTAAAGCCACTACTCGAGCGCGAAGCTCGTTGACTTCTTTTATTACATCGGGGTGATTGTCGGTTCGGACGAGCGGATAAATAAAATCTAGAATTTGATGTAGTATATAATCGTGACGAGATACTCTGAAAATGAGAGAGAAAATGGTGTTTCAGACCGGTTCGCTGGTAAGTGCTTCAGGTTCATCGCCAAGAGGGCAATGTGGTGGATGGAAGGGATCACCTTCTTCTTGTCTCCAATTATTGAGGAGGCTACGAACCTATCCCCAATTCATTCATAATAGATGATGGCTAATTGGTTGATCCATTCCGGTCACACTGCTTTCGGAGCTTGAGTGGGATTCCATATCGGAATTCGAGGGACTTGAACTAATGACGAATTCCATTTTGTTCGATTGAATAAAGAATTTTTCGATATGAAATGATTTTTCGGCTATCGGGTGGTATTCTAATTACATAGAATATCTATATATATAGCGCAAAATATTTCGTAGATTACGGAGGAAATTACGGGATATGTCAGGCAAAGTTTACAGTAACAGATACGCTAAGATATGGATTAGCAGATACGCTAAGATATGAATTTTGTCTATACACTATTCATGCAATCAATGCAGTAAGACGTGTCTAGACTAATAATGATAAGCAGGCAATTTCTGACAAAAATGATAAGCAAAACTTTTGACATGCAGACACGGTCGAAGTCCAGGCTCATTAATGCATCCTAACGACTATCAGTCAGACACACTAATGCAGACCTGGTTCGCTAAGACCACCGCTCTGATACCAACTGAAAGGACCCGTTCATATACATTATAAACGATTCATAATAGTTGATTACATCGCGAGGTATTTTGACCTCTATATGATACATTTTACAAACATTGCATTCGTTTTTAAAAGACAAATTTTCTTTACAACGAAAGTTGACGGAATGCACACCATTTCATAATACATCCAACTATAATTGACATAATAATAATCTTGATGAACTCAATGACTCGAATGCAACGTCTTTTAAAATATGCCATGAATGACTCCAAGTAATATCCTTAAAATGAGCTAATGCACAGTGGAAGATTTCTTTAATACCTGAGAATAAACATGCTTTAAAGTGTCAACCAAAAGGTTGGTGAGTTCATAGGTTTATCATAATAATCATTTCAATATATTAATAGACCACAAGATTTCCGTTTATAAATATATGTACACTCGCAAGTGTATAAAAGTATTCTATAAGTTGTAGGCACCCGGTAACAAGCCTTAACGTTCATGTTTTACCCTCTGAAGTACACCAGATCAGGTGTGTTTAAAATAACCTCGAAGTACTAAAGCATCCCATAGTCAGGATGGGGTTTGTCAGGCCCAATAGATCTATCTTTAGGATTCGCGCCTACCGTACATAGACAAGTAGTTTAATGTTACCAAGCTAAGGGTATATTTCTGGTTTAAACCCACGTAGAATTAGTTTTAGTACTTGTGCCTATTTCGTAAAACATTTATAAAAACAGCGCATGTATTCTCAGTCCCAAAAATATATATAAAAGGGAGCAAATGAAACTCACCATACTGTATTTCGTTTAACAAGTGCAAGGTTGGCCTCGGATTCACGAACCTATATTAATTATATATATTTATATGTTGGTCAATATTTGTCTAACAATTTTTGGTCAAGTCATAGTGTACCACAATCCTAATGCTCGAGACTAATGTGCAAAAGTCAACTTGACCCAAAATGACTTCTAAAATTTATACGTGTTTATTATATAACTTAGCTATAGTCGTTTTATATATTTAAATATATTTATTAGATTTTATAATAATAAAAGTCATTTATTAATAAAAATTTATATTAACGTTTATATATGATAAAATATACTTTTATATATCTTAAGTAGTAAAATTTATAAAGTTCACTTAATATCGTAAAACTATAGTGGTAAGTATTATTAATGTAATTATATTACGCGTGGTGAAAAATATCTTTGTATCCCCTATTTATTTGATAAAATAATATTGATCATAATAATAATAAGTAAAAGTTGTATTATTTTGTAATAATAATTATTATTATTCTATAAAAAAAATAACAATATTTATATTTACTAAAAATGTTATTATGATAAAATGATAATACTAACATAATAGTAATAATGATATTTTATAATAACAATGATATTTCTATTAAAATAATAACGACGATAGTAATAATAATCATTTTAACAATAATACTAAAATTCAGTTGACTATAACTTCAAATCCGTTCATCGAAACCATTCGATATCTAAATGAAAAGTTCTTAATTTTTCGCTAGCTTTCCAATGACATGCATATCATATACCCTATCTCAGTAGCATATGTATCTAATTCAGGATTCAACAAACCTATCTAAGGACAATATCGAATGTACAAGCATGCATAATCCTATATACTCGAGCACTAGTCAGGGATACACTATTGATATATAAAAGTTAAGTTATGAGTGCTCACGTATCAATATTGAGATTCAATATTGCAGGAAAGTACGTAGACGCAACGGAGATGATAAAAACTAGATTGACCTCACGAGCATACCCATGAACCATACCCATCACCTCCATAGCTATAACCCATAATTTCCTTAGCTTCGACTCATTCAAAAAACTATTTTGAAATCACTCGGACATCACTCCGTCGTAATATTTTATGTATACTAATAATATCTTGAAATAATATAGAGCAAATATATATATATATATATATATATATATATATATATATATATATATATATATATATATATATATATATATATATATGTATATGTAAATCGATTGAGAGAGTTTAGAGAAATATATTTTCAAATTTCTATGAAATAATGAAACTTATTGAATTCTATTTATAATATATTTTTGAATTATTAAAGTGAATTATTAAAGTATGAATTATTAAAGTGAATTATTAAAGTATGAATTATTAAAGTGAATTATTAAAATATGAATTATTAAAGTGAATTATTAAAGTATGAATTATTAAAGTGAATTATTAAAGTATGAATTATTAAAGTGAATTATTAAAGTATGAATTATTAAAGTGAATTATTAAAGTATGAATTATTAAAGTGAATTATTAAAGTATGAATTATTAAAGTGAATTATTAAAGTATGAATTATTAAAGTATGAATTATTAAAGTAAATTATTAAAGTTAAAGTAAAGGTAAAGTAAAGTAAAGGTAAAGTTAAAGTATAGTAAAAATATAAAAACTATGTATGTATAATACGTGTATAAATATATATAATATTAATTTAAATCGTTATATATATTTAATGAAATAAAATATAAATATCGTTATATTTATTATACTGGTTAAGTAATGAGTTGTCAAAAGTGATTCTAGATATTTATAAAAGTTATATACGTTTTAATAATAAAGTTCTTTTTAAACTGAAAACGTTTTTGTACGTTTGGAAATAGATTAATAGAATATTATGGAAACCAATTCTCCAATAGCTTTTGTCTAACTTTCGTAAATGACACTTTTTATTTTTATTTATAAATAGCTTTACAAATTATTCCGAATATCGTTAAGAGGAATAGATTTCTCAAATCATAGTGGACCTCTCAACAGAGACTTGTAATCATAATTCAATATTTCTGATAATTCAATCATTTAATATATATTTTTTTAATTTCGTCGATAATCATATTGAAACAAATACATTCATATAAAGCATTATACTTTTAAATACTTTGTTGACATTTTCAATTTATAACATATACACATATACATACATATTCATATATGTTCATTTAATGGTTCGTGAATCATTGGAATTTGGTCGAGGTTTAAATGAATGTATAAACATAGTTTATAATCCTTGAGATTTAACTTAACAAACATTGCTTATCGTGTCAGAATAATATAAAGATAAAGTTTAAATTTAGTCGAAAATTTCCGGGTCGTCACAGTTGACTCTGGTCCCGGTTCTGGATTTTCGAATGTCCTTGCGTACAATTTAATATCTTGTATTTTGCGTTTTACGGCTCGTACTCTTGTAACTTTTAGACGTTTCTCATCAATAATTTGAACCACTTTGATTGTATTTTGTACTTTTGAGCTTTTTGGTCGTTTGCGTCTTCAATTAGTCGAATCTATCTTTTGTCTTCACCTTTTATTATTTAAACGAATATCACTTTTAAATAGAACAATTGCAACTAAAAGCTTGTATATCTTGAAGGATAATGCTATGAAATATATGTTTATTTTTAGCATTATCAAATATTCCTACACTTGAGCGTTGCTTGTCCTCAAGCAATATGTCTTGAAATAAAAATACTAGAATCACTTTTTTATTCTTCACACTTTGTACATCAGTGATTTCTATATGGCGGTATGAACAATGGTAGTAACGACGTGGTTTACAGTCCCACATGACTATGAAATTTTAGATCCTTAAGAAAATTGGATCTTTATGAAAACATTTGATCTTTTGAAAATTCAATCTAGTTTTTACCCTAGATAAGTTTTCCGATTTAACCCTTCACAGGTGTTTGCAAATTGTTTTTGTGGGTTTGGTGGGTTTCATATTTGAAAATTTTAGCTCAAAACTTGCGGTTTTGTGTCACCCACTTGCTAACCTTGTATTGGGAAAGCAACACGTCCAATATACTTGCTCCGTATATTACCTTTCGATAAACTACCTTCCGGTTGTAAAGGAAAGCGTTGAACAAGCAACTGTTAAGGCAATGTCCCATGACATGCTTTTAATTATGGTCTATAACGTGTCGGATGCAATTACTATCCTTTGTAGGAGCAATAGTAAAGATCATCCTATAGTTTTTCGGTCTGGCACAAGGTCCTGTCTTTGACCATGCTATGCAACCACCGTTCTTACGGTTGACACCCAATTTGGTTCAGGTGACCTAATGAATTCCAGGTGAATTCCTAGGATTTTACGTTCAATGGTAATGAACGCATTGAAAATGGGTTTTCAGAAAACAAATCGGTTTGTAATTTTGATCAAAATATTTTCTCGTTCAAGCTCGAGTTCAGATATCATCGAATTCCATGAGTTTGAATTCTCAATCTTTAAAAGTCAATCTCAAGGATTGAGTAATATCAGTCTTAAAAGCTGATTTTTGATCTTTAAGGAGATTATCCTTTCTGGGGATCTGATTCATTAGTCTTATCAAGCTAATTTGCATGGCGCCCTCCCCATTTTACGAGACAGATCCTCTCATGGTTAGGATAAGTCTGACCACTTGGCGACCCTGTTTGATGATGAGGTCCGTGGATTTCTAGCTGATTTTCGAGAAAACTTTTCAAGATTTTTCGCAGACTCTACAACTGGTCTGGACGACAACTTCCTGACGTAAATCAAGAAGCGCGTGTCTTTTTCAGAAGACTTTACTTCCTTTTAATGATGGAATTGATTCATCATGTAGATCCATCTTTCTTTCAAATATATTACAATTTACCGGGTAAAACGGTTAATTTTGTCCAAAACAAAAGTATCTTCAATTATTTGTACAAAAATATGTGATATATGTTTTAAATAACTTGGTAAATTTTTCCCACACTTGGCTTTTATTTTCCTTTATTTGCCTTTTTATTGTCCTCTATTCCATTTTAAATGAATTCTAACATTTTGGGTTGTTTCTCAATTTATGTCATTTCCGAGGTAACAATAATTTCGGTGTTAACACCTAGTTTTATCGTTCATAAATTTGTATAAACATGATTTTGAATTCATTTATTTGAAAATTTTGAAAAATTTTACTAGAATTGGGTAGTCAGTATATAAGACTAGGGCTGTTCTTTATTATCAGAGAGCACTAGATTCTAATACAACTACTGCGTTACTAGTATTTTTAATGGTAACCAAGTGTTTAAATTAAAATTTTAAAAATTCGAAAGAATTTAACCCCTTCCCACACTTAGGATCTTGCAATGCCCTCATTTGCAAGAAATCAGTAAAAATTTAAATTATTGAGGGTGATTAGCGTAGAAAAATGATTAAATTTTACCAAAGTTTTCAAACATATTGGCGTTTGTTTGTTGAATGATAAATGGTGCACATTATTTGTTCATTCCGTCTTTGTTGTTACATCACATTTGTTTTTCTTTTTGTCGTCAAAATTAGTAGCTTTTGCTGAACTTAATGCCAGTCTTTGAAAATGCGATGTTTTACCCTGTTGTGTACAATTGACAAAATACATACATACAAATAATAACATGCATGGTAATTTGAAATGGGACTTAACATCCCACTTTCAAATCAAATATGAAATATTAGTACAACATAATAAAAATATTAAAACTTACATAAAAGTATCACAATATAATATGTTTAAACATAAATAAATAAAAATGATAAAAAGATAAAAATCATAAAAATCACCAACAGAACTATATCAATCTGGATAGGGGTTCCAGTTCATGTCGTCGGGCGGGTTCCATGGTTGGTTATAGGTGTACTGATATGCCTGGTTAGGGTCGTAGAGAGTAAATGGTGGTCGCATATCGGGCTGGTGTGGAGGATAGTAAGCAGTTCGGGTCGGTACGTAGTGATCCTGAGGTGATAGCTGGCTCATGATATGATGCTGATGATAGTTCCATCTATCATGCTGTCGTTACCTAGAATGCTCGTACTCATTCTGGGATTGCCACTGCTCGTACCGACTATGTCTATCCTGGTTTATCATTTCTACCTCATCTATACACTGGTAGACGTCAGTCATAGCCCCCTAATGACATCCCTAATGTCATCTGCTTCCTCTATTTCCTCATCTGAACTTCTCTCTACCTGTGGATGATTACCATCATATGGTATTGCCTGATTGCATTTGCTCTTTATTACCTTAGCACCCTGATAGACCTTCAATCCTAAAGTATCATCCTGTTCCCTACATACCATAAGTGGACCCCCTTGATCCCTATCTACACCCAAATACTCTCCAATGAGAGTAACAAAAATACCTCCTCCTATTATTCCCCCGTCCTGTATTCCTGCCACTACTTTGGACAGATAAAAACCAATACAGTAGGGGATATTAACAAAGCTTCTAGTGTTTCGAATACACTTAAGGTAAAATAAGTCATGTAAGGTCATCTTTTCCTTGTTTTTACCTCTTTGTTAATCGAAGTAGCTAAAAATCTATGTATAATACGAAGCTCTGCTTTGTTAATATCTAAGTAGGAGTGTCTTCCTCCTAGCGAAAAAAATATTATAATCTGACATACGCCTCCAGACGGCGTTTGCGTCAAAATTCCTATCTACCCGCTCCCCATGATAAATCAAATTTGTACAATCGGGTAGTAGTAATTCACCAGGATTGTAAATCTGTAAAGCCCTGACCATGTCTAGCATGGACATCCTGTACATCCTACTGCCAAGTATAAATCTAAGAAAACTTCTATCATCTAACCTATCTACATCCGCATTAAGTGAAATAGTACTTATAAGCTCAACACACCATTCCTTATATACAGGCCTACGAATGGTTAATAAACGTTCCCAATCAGGAAAAGAAGAGCTGCCATACCTTTGGATCAGATGCAGTCTAACTGAGTTAACTAGGTGGACCCTTTCCAAAGGCTCCCAATCAATTACCCTAGGCACTTCTACATTTTTCGTTACCAGTTTAAATTTGTTACTTTGGTACGTCGGGTAATCTCTCCAACTTTGATCAAATCTCAAATTGGGATGCAACTGTTCTTCATGAATCGTCGGGTGTGCTACTATCGGATGAATCGGAAAAATTACGTAGGCATTAACATATTCTTGTTGCGGATCATAATAAGGTACGTGTTGATCAGGTTGTTGTTGTTGTTCCTGTTGTTGCTCCGGTTCATATTGTGGCTCATATTGCATTTCTGGTTCAGGTTCTGGAGCAGGTTGCCTAGATGATGATGCACCATCAGTATCGATATTTTTCTGCAAAACACATTAAACACAAAATTTGTGCATCAAAATATGCATTAGTGTTAGCAAAATAACAAATTAAAATAATTACAATAACATGTTCAATCAAAATTAAACTTATACACATTTTCACAATTTTCACAATTCTACACTTTTTCAAATAAGCATATATGAAAATGTTTACAAAGTTCATAAGCATTCAACTCAAATAACATGTTAAAACAACCATTACTAGCAATTAAATAAGTTTCAAATGGCATTTACATCAATTTAATCAAGTTCATGAATTTTAGACCTAAAAAGTCCACTTTAATTCTCAAAAATCATGTTTAGGATCAAAGTTTGGATCATTTAGCTACCTAAACATGTTACACTACTTAATTTAGCAATAATTCATGACAAAAATCGGCCATAACCTGTTTATATCAAAAATCCCCAAATTGCTCAAGAACACAAACCCTAGATTTCTAAAAATTTTAAAGTTTTTGGCTTCAAATCATGTTAAATAGCATCAATCTAGGTTATACATGCATAATATAGTAACAATTTATCTCTAATTACACTAGAAATTGACAAAATCAAATTAGGTAAAATATTGGTAATTATCACAAAACTAAGAAATTTAAGAATTTAGGGGTGTAATTTTTACCTTCTTGCTAAAAAATTCGAACCTAGGCATGATTGTAGCGAAATTTTGTGAGAAATTTGGAGTAATTTGGTGAAAAAATGGTGATTTGAGGAGTGTATGTGTGTGTATGCTCGTGTGTTTGTGTGTGTGGTGGTGTAGAGAAGAAGCAGCTCGTCTGCTTTTGTTCCTGAGCTGATTTTTTACTCCATGCGACCGCATGGATTTTGTGAAGGAACCCCATGCGATCGCATGGGGTCTGTTAATTTTTTTTTTTTATAAAAACCTTTACTTAATAAAACATAAATTAAATTAAATTTAAAATTTTGTTTTCCTTTTTATTTAGGACGAGGTTGTTTCGGATCGATGTCCTAGTCCGTCCCTCGACAAAATTTTAAAAATTTGTCATTTCAAAGCGTTGTTTTAAAAGCAAAGATTTTTGGGTTTTTTAAATGTTTTTGGCATACTTTAATTCAATAAGATTAAAAATAATTGATAATGCTAAAAATGAACATATATTTCATAGCATTATCCCTCAAGAAAGACAAGCTTTTAGTTGCAATTGTTCTATTTACAAGTAATATTCGTTTAAATAATAAAAGGTGAAGACAAAAGACAGATTCGACGATTTGAAGACACAACCGACCAAAAAGCTAAAAAGTACGAAGTACAATCAAAGTGGTTCAAATTATTGATGAGAAACGTCTCAAAATTGCAAGAGTACAAGACGCAAAATGCAAAGTACAAGATATTAAATAGTACACAAGGACGTTCGAAAATCCGGAACCGGAACCTAAGTCAACTTTCAACGCGAGACGCAACGGGCTGAAAATTACAAGTCAACTATGCACATAAATATAATATAATATATAAATAATTCTTAAAATTATATATATTATATTTATATTTTAAAAACCGTCGGCAAAGCTAGGATCCAAAGTTTGAGCTGGAATCCACAACTCCGCACTCGCGCAGGTTCGAAGGCAAGAAAAACCGCACTCGCGGAGTGCACAGTATCCAGATGGGGCCTATAAAAGGAAACGCATTTTGCTGAATTCGATACATCTTTTTCTTCTTCATTCACTCGTATAATATATATATATATATATATATATATATATATATATATATATATATATATATATATATATATATATTTTAATTTTAATTTTAATTTTAATTTTAAATTCTAATAATAAGGGTATGTTAGCGAATGTTGTAAGGGTGTAAGTCGAAACTCTGTCCGTGTACCACTACGCTATTAATATCCACTGTAAGTTATGTTTAATTTTATTGTTAAATTAATGTCTCGTAGCTAAGTTATTATTATGCTTATTTAAGACGAAGTAATCATGATGTTGGGCTAAAATATTAAAGATTGGGTAATTAGACTTTGTACCATAATTGGGGTTTGGACAAAAGAACGACACTTGTGGAAATTAGACTATGGGCTATTAATGGACTTTATATTTGTTAACTAAATGATAGTTTGTTAATTTAATATAAAGATTTACAATTGGACGTACCTATAAATAACCTTATACACTCGATCGGACACGACGGGCGAGATATTTATATGTACGAATAATCAATCGTTTATTTAACCGGACACGGGAATGGATTAATAGTTAATAGACTTATTAAAACAGGGGTAAATTATGTACAAGGACACTTGGCATAATTGTTAACAAAGTATTAAAACCTTGGGTTACACGCAGTCGATATCCTGGTGTAATTATTAAACAAAGTATTAAGACCTTATTACAGTTTAAGTCCCCAATTAGTTGGAATATTTGACTTCGGATATAAGGATAATTTGACGAGGACACTCGCACTTTATATTTATGACTGATGGACTGTTATGGACAAAAACCAGACGGACATATTAAATAATCCAGGACAAAGGACAATTAACCCATGGGAATAAACTAAAATCAACATGTCAAACATCATGATTATGGAAGTTTAAATAAGCATAATTCCTTTATTTCATATTTAATTGCACTTTTAATTATCGCACTTTTATTTATTGTCATTGTATTTAATTGCACTTTTAATTATCGTACTTTTTAATTATCGCAATTTTATTTTATCGCATTTTTATTTATCGCAATTTCATTATCGTTATTTATTTTACGCTTTAAGTTATATTTATTTTTAATATTTTACATTAGGTTTTAACTGCGACTTAAGTTTTAAAATCGACAAACCGGTCATTAAACGGTAAAAACCCCCTTTTATAATAATAATACTACTTATATATATTTTTGTATTTTTACAATTATAAGTTAAAAATATAGCGTTAAACTTGGCTAAAGATCCCTGTGGAACGAACCGGACTTACTAAAAACTACACTACTGTACGATTAGGTACACTGCCTATAAGTGTTGTAGCAAGGTTTAGGTATATCCATTCTATAAATAAATAAATATCTTGTGTAAAATTGTATCGTATTTAATAGTATTTTGTAGCAAAAATATAACTATTTCATAGTACGCCTCGCATACATCAAGTATTTTTGGCGCCGCTGTCGGGGAAAGTTAAACGCCGAAAGCGCAACGCTATATAAATTTTTTTATTAAGTTTTAGTTTATTTTTGTAAAAATACGTTTTAAATATTAAAAATACAAATATAAAAAAAATATCTATATATTTTTAAGAATTTGTTTAAAATATATAAAATTATAAAGTAATTCTATTTCTATTTTTTAAATTATAAGTTTTTATTTATTTTATATAAATATTTAAAAAAAAAAAATTTAAATAAAACAAACTGAGCCTGAAAAATTCGACCTGCATCTCATCTGAATCTGTGGTATCCGCACTCGCGGTACTTTTTGCCAGTTGGCATCTGCACTCGCGGAGGTTTCTGACAGGTCAAATACTGCAGCTTTAATTACGAAATTAGGGTTGTTTAATTAATTATTATTATTAATTACGGTTTAATTAAAATATTAATTAGTTTTAGTTAATTAAATTTGTATTTTTTGGTTTTAATTAGTTTTATTACTTATAAAATTAATACTTTTATAAAATATTAATTTAAAAATAATTTTTTTTTTAAAAATTGTATTTTTACAACTTTAAGTTTTATTTTTAAAATTTCGTACCTTTTTAATCGTTTATTCGTAATATTTGTATTTTTCGTTCGTATTTAGTTTTAAGTCATAGTTTTTGCCGTAGTTTTTTTTATTTCTAGATTTTTAGGCTTTGCCGTAAAATCCCTTAAGTGCTTTTTCTTTAGAATAAGATTTAGGTGCTTTCGATTTTTGTGACGCCGTTTTATAAATTTTAGTACTTTTTAAGTTTATACCGTTTTGGATATAGAATTTATTTTAAGCTTTAATACCTTTAGACGTAACTTTTAATTCTTAGTTTTTAGACTTTTAAGTTTCGACGCGCTACGTTCTTTTTTTATTATTTTTCGATCTTTTATTTTTCGACGTTTTTCGACGCGCTCTTTTTCTTTCTTATTTTTCGCCACTCTAGTTTTTAGGATATAGAATTTTCTATTTATTCTCTAAAATTTCTTTAAACTTCGACGAAAAATTATTTTAAGTGATTAAATTGATAGACATCCAAAATTTTCTGCTTCGTAGTAATAGTTGGATTTGTTAGTGGCTGAGTTGTGAGCTTCCGATTTAAAGGGTTCTGGCTCCCTGCTGCATCTATTGGCTATTCGAAACGTGGGCAAAAGCAGAAAAGTCTATTAATTTGATAACTTATATAATTTTTATCTTTTATAACTAATAGGATATTCAGTGAATGCACCGACCAAAACGTTCACCACCTTTTGTACGTTCACCACCTGTAACTCGATCAAGACATCTAGCAAATATTATCGCCGTTGATTTTTCTTTAGAATCGTCATCCAGTCAACCAAGTACTCCAATTCAAATTTTCGATAATCCATTTTTTGAACCCGACCTCACAATTGAGAATCCGGAGGATAGTCAGGGACAATTCAGAGATCCTGAACCATTAATCTTTCCTCCGAAACCACCGTTCATTCAAACAGAAATTGTCAAGGAACAACCCATTAAATCAGAATACTCTAGTGATTCAGATTCAACAAATTCAATAATAGAAAATCTGGAACCTCTAAGTATGGAAGACCGAATGAGAGCTAAACGCACTGGCCAAGGTCAAGCAATTACTCAACCAGACATTAATGCGCCAGATTATGAAATCAAAGGACAAATCCTACACATGGTAACTAATCAGTGCCAATTTAGTTGTGCACCGAAGGAAGATCCAAATGAACATCTTCGTACCTTTAATAGGATCTATACTCTATTTAAAATCCGAGAAGTGGAGGATGAATAGATATATCTCATGTTATTTCCCTGGACTTTAAAGGGAGAAGCCAAAGATTGGTTGGAATCGTTACCTGAAGGGGCGATTGATACATGGGACGTTTTAGTTGAAAAATTTCTTAAACAATTCTTTCCGGCATCAAAAGACGTGAGACTTCAAGAAGAAATTGTTACGTTCACGCAAAAGCCAAATGAAACTCTATATGAGGCGTGGACAAGATTTGGAAAGTTATTGAGAGGATGTCCGCAACATGGTTTAGACACTTGTCAAATAGTAACATCACTACAAGGAAAGACATAGATATAGCAGCCGGTGGTTCCATTATGAAGAAAACCGCAATTGACGCTTATAAAATTATTGATAACACTACTTCCCACTCATATGAGTGGCACCAAGAAAAAGATATCATTAGATCATCCAAAGCAGCTAGAGCCGATTCTAGCCATGACTTAGATTCCATTTCCGCAAAGATAGATGCTGTCGAAAGACGAATGGAAAAGATGACTAAAGATATCCACTCAATACGAATTAGTTGTGAGCAGTGTGGAGGACCACATTTAACAAAAGATTGTCTCAGTATTGAACAAACAATGGAACAAAGAGAGAATGTTTCATACATAAACCAAAGGCCTGGAAATAATTATCAGAATAATTATCAACCGCCAAGACCAATCTACAATCAAAATCAGAACTATAACCGAAATGTTCCATACAACAACCAACAAGGTCCAAGCAATCAACAAGTATCTAATAATACTTACAATCAGCAAAGACCTATTTTTCAAAACAAACCACCACAAACCGATGATAAAAAGCTAAATTTAGAAGATATTATATCGAAGCTAGTTGAATCTCAAACTCAATTTTTCATATCTCAGAAACAAACCAATGAACAAAATGCTCAAGCATTTAGAAATCAACAAGCTTCTATTCAAAATTTGGAACGAGAAGTAAGCAACCTAGCAAGGTTAATAGGTGAAAGAAAACCGAGAAGTTTACCTAGCGATACAAATGTTAACCCCCGGAATGAAACAGCTAAAGCCATTACCACAAGAAGTGGTATTACACTTAAATCACCTGAACTACCTGTAATTTCTGATGAAGCTATTCCTACTCGACAAGAACCACAACCTAATCAAGATAAGGAAACAGAACCGGTAGTTGAAAAGGTTAATGAAGATAACACAGCTAAGGCTAAACCTTATGTTAAACCATACCAACCACCACTTCCTTACCCAATTAAAATGAGAAAAGAAAGACTTGAAGCCGAGCAATCCAAATTCTTGGATAAATTTAAACAAATAAATGTCAATCTTCCTTTCATTGATGTGATTTCAGGAATGCCAAGATATGCTAAATTTCTAAAAGATCTAATCACAAATAGAAAGAAAATGGAAGAACTCTCGGCTGTTACAATGAATGCTAATTGTTCTGCAGTACTGTTGAATAAGATACCAGAAAAATTATCTGATCCAGGAAGTTTCACAATTCTGTGTTTTCTGGGTAGTCTTAGTTCAATAGAAGCATTGGCAGATTTAGGTGCTAGTATAAATTTAATGCCATCTTCACTATACGCTAAACTAGACCTTGGAGAATTGAAACCAACACGAATAAGTATACAACTAGCCGATCGATCAGTAAAATATCCTAGAGGGATAATGGAGAACATGCTAGTTAAAGTTGGTACTTTAGTATTTCCAGTAGATTTTGTTATTCTAGACATGGAAGAAGACTCTCGAGTTCCTCTCATATTAGGAAGACCATTCTTAAACACGGCTAAAGCAATAATAGACGTGTTCAGTAAGAAACTGACCCTAAGTATAGAGGACGAGAGTGTTACCTTTTCAGTTGATAGAGCCATGCAACAACCGCAATCTGCAGATGATACATGTTATTATATTCAAAATATAGATTTACATACAGAATTGTTAGAAGAATTTCTAGAATTACAAGGAACAGGAGAATGTTCTTTAGGAGAAGGAACTGAACCAATTGATGAAACTGAAATGTTAGCTACACATATGGCTAATGGATATGAACCAACAACAGAAGAAATTCAAATGCTAAAAGAAGAAGACATATATCGATATAAATCATCGATAGAAGAACCACCGACATTAGAGTTAAAGCCACTTCCAAACCATTTGGAATATGCTTATTTACATGGTGAATCTGAATTACCTGTAATAATATCGTCTTCTCTTACTGAAAATGAAAAATCTCAACTCATTTCTGTGCTAAAAGCTCATAAACCAGCTATTGCATGGAAAATTCATGATATTAAAGGAATAAGTCCTTCGTATTGCACACATAAAATCCTTATGGAAGAAGGTCATAAAACGTATGTGCAACGCCAACGAAGACTAAATCTGAATATGTAAGATGTTGTTAAGAAAGATATTATTAAACTGCTAGATGCAGGTTTAATTTATCCAATCTCTGATAGTCCATGGGTAAGCCCAGTTCAATGCGTACCTAAGAAGGGTGGCATGACTGTCATTACAAATGAGAAAAATGAGCTTATTCCTACTAGGACTGTAACATGATGGCGTGTTTGTATTGATTATAGAAAATTAAATGATGCCACCAGAAAAGATCACTTTCCCTTACCTTTCATTGATCAAATGTTGGAAAGATTAGCCGGAAATAGTTACTATTGTTTTCTTGATGGTTTTTCCGAATATTTTCAAATTCCAATAGCACCCGAGGACCAAGAGAAAACCACGTTCACATGCCCTTATGGTACTTTTGCTTATAAACGCATGCCATTTGGACTTTGTAACGCCCCTGCAACCTTTCAAAGATGCATGATGGCGATTTTTCACGACATGATAGAAGAATGCATGGAAGTTTTCATGGATGACTTTTCAGTCTTCGGTGATACATTTGAATCATGTCTAGTCAATCTTGAACGAATGCTTATTAGATGTGAACAATCAAATCTAGTACTTAATTGGGAGAAATGTCATTTCATGGTTAAAGAAGGCATCGTTCTTGGTCATAAAATTTCAAAGGAAGGAATTGAAGTGGATAGAGCTAAAGTAGATGTAATTGCTAAACTTCCACATCCCACCAATGTTAGAGGAGTTATGAGTTTTCTAGGGCATGCCGGTTTTTACCAACGTTTCATATAAGATTTTTCTAAAATTGCCACTCCTATGAATAAACTCCTTGAAAAGGATGCTCCATTCATCTTTTCAGATGAATGTATCAAATCTTTTAATATTCTTAAAGAGAAACTCACTAATGCGCCGATTATGATAACTCCAAATTGGAATCTACCGTTTGAACTAATGTGCGATGCAAGTGATTTTGCAATGGGAGCCGTTTTAGGACAAAGGATTGAAAAACAATTTTAACCTATTTATTATGCTAGTAAGACGTTACAAGGAGCACAAACAAATTACACAACTACTGAAAAAGAACTCCTTGCTATTGTCTTTTCTTTTGACAAATTTCGTTCATATCTCGTTCTAGCAAAAACGGTGGTCTATACTGACCATTCTGCTCTTAGATACCTATTTTCAAAACAAGATGCTAAACCAAGATTAATCCGTTGGATCTTACTCTTACAAGAGTTCGATATTGAAATCCGAGATAAAAAGGGAGCAGAAAATCTCGCAGCTGATCATCTTTCTCGTCTTGAAAATCCCGAATTAGAAGTTCTGAATGAATCGGCCATACAAGACAACTTTCCTGATGAATATCTATTGAAGATAGATTATAATGAAATTCCATGGTTTGCAGACTATGCAAACTATTTAGTATGTGGATTCCTTGAAAAAGGATTATCGTACCAAAAACGAAAGAAATTCTTTAGTGATATAAAACACTATTTCTGGGAAGATCCACATTTGTTTAAAAGTTGTCCCGGTGGAATAATACGCCGATGCATATTCGGAAATGAAGCTAGTAAAATTTTAAACCATTGTCACACAGGACCAACAGGAGGGCATTATGGGCCTCAGCTCACAGCAAGAAAAGTTTACGATGCTGGATTCTATTGGCCTACAATTTTCAAAGACGCACACCTTCTTTGCAAATCCTGTGATGCTTGTCAAAGGGTCGGAAAAATAAGTCAACGTGATGAAATGCCACAAAATGTCATTCAAGTATGTGAAGTATTTGACGTTTGGGGTATTGACTTTATGGGTCCATTTCCAAAATCTCATAATAATCTCTACATTCTCGTTGCCATTGATTATGTATCTAAATGGGCGGAAGCACAAGCTCTCCCAACTAACGATGCACGAATTGTAGTCAACTTTTGAAAACGTGTTTTTGCTAGGTTTGGAATACTGAAAGCTTTAATAAGTGATCGAGGTACTCATTTTTGTAATAATCAACTTGAGAAAGTTTTTAAAAGATATGGAGTAACTCATAAAATCTCCACTGCTTATCATCCACAAACAAGTGGACAAGTTGAAAATACCAATCGAGCTTTAAAACGTATTCTAGAGAAAACCGTAGGATCAAATCTGAAGGAATGGTCCATGAAATTGGAGGATGCACTCTGGGCTTTTAGAACAGCCTACAAAACTCCAATTAGAACCACACCTTTTAGACTTGTTTATGGAAAAGCATGTCACCTTCCAGTAGAAATTGAACACAAAGCATTTTGGGCTTTGAAGACATGTAATCTTGATTTACATGAAGCTGGACGTCTACGATTAAGTCAACTAAACGAATTAGAAGAATTAAGACATGAAGCATACGAAAATTCGTTAATCTATAAAGAAAGAACGAAGAAATGGCACGATAAAAGAATCAGAAGTTCAAAAGAATTTAAAGAAGGAGACAGAGTTCTTCTTTTCAATTCACGATTCAAGCTATTTCCTGGAAAATTGAAATCAAGATGGTCTGGACCATTCATAGTCAAAAGAGTTTTCCCATACGGAACGGTAGAATTAATAAATTCAAATGGGATTGAATTTAAGGTTAATGGTCACAGAGTTAAACATTACATAGATAATCTAATGGAAGTTGAAGATGAAGTTAATCACAATTTCAACACCACATCTAACTAAGTGTGGGAAGGTTCGAATCTTTTTAGGTTAATATGTATTTCTGTTAGAGTTAGATATTCTGTTTTCGTATAGTTCTCGAGAATGGAATCCGAATGGTCTTTCCCTAGCAGACCCTAAAGAACTAGTCTTCTCCCTCTATTCTAAATTTTTATTCTTTTAGGTTTTACGAGATGAAGAATTCCTTTGATCTCAACCATGGTCTAATGCTACACGCTTTGATCACTAAACGTAATAATGACACACTCCCGAGTGACCTGGTATCAGTAATAAGAGCCAAATTGGACGGAGTAAGAAAAGAACTCAGAAACGATCATAATAAGTTACATTTTGGTAAAGGAAAATCAAAATCCGCAGCGAAAAGAAGAGCACGACACCTTGAAAGATGTCAAAAATGCGGAAAATGGTCACACGAAGGAAAATGCTCAACGAATCAGACATATTCCAATACCGAGTTCATTACTTTATGCAGAGAAGGACCGTTCATATGATTCGAAGAAAAATCGTTGAATGCTCGAGGTTACGCCTATGTAGCTATGGAAAACCAATTAGTCCGACTATCTTATGAGTGGGCTAAAACAGGTCAGTGAGAATTCTATCTTACAGGTAAGTATGTACAGTTTTTATTTTTTTTATTTTGCTTTTAACCTTTTGATATTAAACGCTAAATTGTTCGCTATAAAGTATTAAATTGATACTCAATAAAATTAGGTTTTGCGACCGAAATTTTTGATATCATACAAAAATTTATTACATCACTGCGAAATTTACCGTTTATTCTTAAGGTATAAATATCTTCAATCAATCAACCCAAAATATTTCAGAAATTCGTCAGGAGTAAAACTAGGTAATATAGCCAAAATTACTTTACCGAAAAGAGGGGCGTATATTTTTGATAATATTTGATTGATTAAAGTGGGATAAAAGACCAAAAAGATTTTTAATTTTTATTTTTACTTTGTTTTTAAAATTAATTTTAAATTAATATTGTAAATTTTTTAAAATCAATATATTTAAGTTTGTAAATATTTGAAAATTTAATATTTTTAATATAAGTTTGTATGTTTTAAAAATAAAAATATAATAAAAGTTTGGTGTGAATTTTAATAATATGAATTTTTAATTTTATGGATTTTAAATTTAAGTTTGGTGTGAATTTTAAAAAAAAAATTTACTTTATTTCGTTAGGTTAAAAATTTGATATTTAAAATTCATCGTGAGTTGAAAACTAGGTCGTTGAACCGAAATTGCTCTACCCAAGGGAGGGACGAGAAATTTTATTATCATTATTTTTAATCTTATTGATTTAAAGTATTCCAAAAATATTAATGATGTGGAGCGAGGTGTATATAAAATAGTTATTATTTTACTAGGAAAATACTATTAAATACGATACAATTTTACACAAGATATTTATTTATTTATAGAATGGATATACTTAAACCTTGCTACAACACTTATAGGCAGTGTACCTAATCGTACAGTAGTGTAGTTTTTAGTAAGTCCGGTTCGTTCCACAGGGAAATCTTTAAACAAAGCTCAACGCTATATTAGTTTACTTTTATAAAAATACAAACATATATATAAGTAATATTATTATTATAAAAGGGGGGTTTTTACCGTTTAATGACCGGTTTGTCGATTTTAAGATTTTAGTCGCAGTTAAAACCTAATGTAAAATATAAAATAAATACAAGACTTAAATTAAAGCGTAAAGTAAATAACGATAATGAAATTGCGAATAATAAAAGTGCGATAAAATAAACTTGCGATAATTAAAAAGTACGATAATTAAAAGTGCGATTAAATAACAATAAATAAAAGTGCGATAATTAGAAGTGCAATTAAATATAAAATAAAGGAAATTAAATATGAAATAAAAGAATTATGCTTATTTAAACTTCCGTAATCATGATGTTTGACGTGTTGATTTTAGTTTTATGCCCATGGGTTAATTGTCCTTTGTCCTGGATTATTCAATATGTCCGTCTGGTTTTTGTCCATAACAGTCCATCAGTCATAAATATAAATTGCAAGTGTCCTTGTCAAATTATTATTATACCCGAAGATAAATATTCCAACTAATTGGGGATTCGAATTGTAACAAGGTTTTAATACTTTGTTTAATGAATACACCAGGTTATCGACTGCGTGTAAACCAAGGTTTTACCACTTTGTTAACAATTACACCAATTACCCTTGAATGTAATTTCACCCCTGTTTTGATTATTCTAGTGGCTATTAATCCATTCCCGTGTCCGGTTAAATGAACGATTATTCGTACATATAAATACCCCGCCCATCGTGTCCGATCGAGTGTATATGGTAATTTATAGGGACGCCCAATTGTAAATCTTTATATTAACATTAACAAACTTTCATTTAGTTAAACAAATATAAAGCCCATTAATAGCCCATAGTCTAGTTTCCACAAGTGTCGTTCTTTTATCCAAACCCCAATTATGGTACAAAGCCCAATTACCCAATTTTAGTAATTAGCCCAACATCATGATTACTTCGTTTTAAATAAGCATAATAATAACTTAGCTACGAGACATTAATGTAAAAAGGTTGAACATAACTTACAATGATTAAAAATAGCGTAGCGTTACACGGACAGAATTTCGACTTACACCCTTACAACATTCGCTAACATACCCTTATTATTAGAATTATAATTAAAATTAAAATATAAATTATAAATATAAATATATTTACGTATGAAGAGGAAGAGAAAAAGATATATCAAATTTGATCAGAATTCGGTTGGCTTTATAGCCAGACTTGATTTTTGGGGCTCCGCGACTCGCGGCAAAATGGCCTTAAAACTCCGCGAGTCGCGGAGAGATATTTACAGCTCACACCCTTGGAGTTTCTTGCTGCCGACGGTTTTTATTATATATATATAATATATATATAATTAATATAATTAATTATATAATATATTATATTTATATACATAGTTAACTTGTAATTTTTAGTCCGTTGCGTCGAGCGTTAAGAGTTGACTCTAGTCCCGGTTCCGGATTTTCGAACGTCCTCGCGTACAATTTAATATCTTGTACTTTGCGTTTTGAATCTTGTACTTTTGTAATTTCGAGACGTTTCTTATCAATAATTGGAACCTTTTTGATTGTCTTTTGTTCTTTTGAGCTTTTTGGTCGTTTGCGTCTTCAATTCGTCGAATCTGTCTTTTGTCTTCACCTTTTATTATTTAAACGAATATCTCTTGTAAATAGAACAATTGCAACTAAAAGCTTGTCTTTCTTGAGGAATAATGCTATGAAATATATGTTCGTTTTTAGCATTATCAAATATTCCCACACTTGAGCGTTGCTTGTCCTCAAGCAATATCGTCTTCAATTCGTCGAATCTGTCTTTTGTCTTCACCTTTTATTATTTAAACGAATATCTCTTGTAAATAGAACAATTGCAACTAAAAGCTTGTCTTTCTTGAGGAATAATGCTATGAAATATATGTTCGTTTTTAGCATTATCAAATATTCCCACACTTGAGCGTTGCTTGTCCTCAAGCAATATCGTCTTGAAATACTAGAATCACTTCTTTATTCTTCACACTTTGTACATCAGTGATTTCTATACGGCGGTATAAACAATGGTAGTAACGATATGGTTTACAGTCCCACATGACTATAAAAATTTAGATCCATTAAGGAAATTGGATCTTTATGAAAACATTTGATCTTTTGAAAATTAAATCTAGTTTTTACCCTAGATAAGTTTTCCGGAATAACCCTTTACCGGTGTTTGCAAAATATTTTTGTGGGTTTGGTGGGTTTCAGATTTAAAAATTTTAGCTCAAAACTTGCGGTTTTGTGTCACCCACTTGCTAACCTTGTATTTGGAAAGCAACACGTCCAGTTTACTTGTCCCGTATATTACCTTTCGGTAAACTACCGTCCGGTTGTAAAGGAAAGCGTTGAACAAGCAACTGTTAAGGCAATGTCCCGTGACATGCTTTTGATTATGGTCTATAACGTGTCGGACGCAATTACTATCCTTGGTAGGAGCAATAGTAAAGCTCACCCTTATAATTTGTCGGTCTGGCACAAGGTCCTGTCTTTGACCACTATGCAACCACCGTTCTTACGGTTGACACCCGATTTAGTTCAGGTGACCTAATGAATTTCAGGTGAATTCCTAGGATTTTACGTTCAATGGTAATGAACGCATTGAAAATAGGGTTTTCAGAAAACAAATCGGTTTGTAATTTTTGATCAAAGTATTTTCTCGTTTAAGCTCGAGTTTAGATATCATTGAATTCCATGAGTTTGAATTCTCAATCTTTAAGGTCAATCTCTAGGATTGAGTAATATCAGTCTTAAAAGCTGATTTTTAATCTTTAAGGAGATTATCCTTTCTGGGGATCTGATTCATTAGTCTTATCCAGCTAATTTGCATGGTGCCCCCCCATTGTACGAGATAAATCCTTCTCATGGTTAGGATAAATCTGACCACTTGGCGACCCTGTTTAATGCTGAGGTCCGTGGATTTCCTGCTGATTTTAGTGATGACTTTTCTAGATTTTTCGTCAACCTTACAGCTGGTCTGGACGACAACTTCATGACCTAAATCAAGAAGCGCGTGTCTTTTTCGGAAGACTTTACTTCCTTTTAATGATGGAATTGATTCATCGTGTAGATCCATCTCTTCTTTTCTTTCATTGGGTAAAACAGTTTAGTTTAGTCCAAAGCAAAAGTATTTTCAGTTATTTGTTACAGATATATGTGACATATGTTTAAAATAACTTGGTAAATTTTCCCACACTTGGCTTTTATTTTCCTTTTTATCGTCCTCTATTCCATTTTAAATGAATTTTAACATTTTAGTTTGTTTCTCAATTTATGTCCTTTCCGAGGTAACAATAATTTCGGTGTTAAAACCTAGTTTTATCGTTCATAAATATGTATAAACATGATTTTAATTCATTTAATTGAAAATTTTGAAAAATTTTACTAGAATTGGGTAGTCAGTATATAAGACTAGGGCTGTTCTTTTTTATCAGAGAGCACTAGATTCTAATACAACTACTGCTTTACTAGTATTTTTAATGGTAACCAAGTGTTTAATATAAAAATTTTAAAATCCGAAAGAATTTAATCCCTTCCCACACTTAAGATCTTGCAATGCCCTCATTTGCAAGAAATCAGTAACAATTTAAATTATTGAGGGTGATTTGTGTGAAAATGATTAAATTTTTACCAAAGTTTCCAAATATATTGGCGTTTGTTTGCTGAATGATAAATGGTGCACATCATTTGTTCATTCCGTCTTGTTGTTATTTCACATATATTTTGCATCTTGTCGTCAAAATTACTTGCTTTTGCTGAACTTAATGCCAGTCTTTGAAAATGCGTTGTTTTACCCTGTTGTATACATAAGATAAACTGCAAACATATATACATATTTTTGAAGTTTGGTTTATTACCCCACATTCAAAAATTTTTAAAATCTAAGAATAAAAGTTAGAAATTATAAAAATGATTACAATATTAACAAAAATATTAAATGTATAAATAATTACAAATTACAAAATAATAAAAAATAATAAGTAAACTAAGGATGATATTGGTACCAATAGGGGTTCCACGCATAACCATAAGTGCTATAGAATGCTTCGGCAGGGTCATACGTAGGATATGGTGGCTGCATCTCTATCGACCAAGGAGGGAAGACGGGTTTCGGTGTAGGAATATAGTTTCTACCTATATGTTGGCAATGCGCTATGATCTGGTTCTGATGAACTTGCCAATCTTCAAATGCTCTCTGTCTAGCATTTTCGTATTCCTGAGAAGCTATAAACCTATGCATTTCTTGCATCTCATTCCCCCCTCCTACATTACCTTGTTCCTGGTTTCTCTCTACCTGTGGATGTCTACCATTGTATCGTACTGCGGCGTTATTTCGCCGCTTCAAAACTTTCGCACCATGGTATACATTTAAACCTATAGTGTCGCGGGGTTCCGGCTCTTCTACTAATAATCCCCCCCGACTTATATCCACACCGAGATATTCACCAATCAAAGTAATAAAAATACCACCTCCTATTATGCTATGTGGACGCATCCCCCGAACCATAGCTGATAAATAATAACCCACACAATATGGTATACTTACAGCGCTGTGTGGGTCTCGAATACACATATGGTAAAACAAATCTTGTTCATTTACCTTTTCTTTGTTTTTACCCCTTTGTGTAATCGAATTAGCTAAAAACCTATGTATTACTCTTAATTCGGCTCTATCTATATCCAAATAAGAGTAGTTTCCCCCTTTGAAACGGTGATGGCTTGTCATTTGACTCCACACACCGTGTGTATCAAAATTCTCATCTATCTTTCTACCGTTTAGTATCAATCCTCTACAATCGGCAGATGCTAACTCCTCAGGCGTATATATACGTAAAGCCTGAGCCATGTCCAGTAAAGACATGTGGCGCATCGAACCGCCTAACAAAAATCTAATAAAAGAACGATCTGTTAAACTAGCTACCCGATCATTCAACTCTATACTACATAACAACTCTTCACACCATACTTTATATACAGGTCTGCGTATGGTGAATAAACATATCCAGTCATTAAAAGAAGAATTACCATACCTCTGTACAAGTAATTCCCTAATTGGCCCGGCCAATTCTACAGCTTCCAAGGGTCCCCATTCTATGACCCTCGGTACCTCAACAACCTTGGAATGAAGAGTATGCAAACCCCGTTGATATTTTGGATAATCTATCCAAAGTCTGTCAAATCGCAGGTTAAGGTGCAACTGTTCCAAGTGCATATCTGAAAAGGTCATGACTGGATGAGGTACATCCTGCTTGTAGTAGTTATCTACCTCCTGTTGTTCCAAGTTCTCAGCAGGAGCATGGCGGGCTTGGGATGAAGATTCACCCCTTTCATTCTGCAAAACACATCAAACACAAATTTTGTGCATCCAAATATGCATTAGTGTCAGCAAAATCATCAATCAAAATAATTACAATGACATTATCAATTTATATCAAACTTAAGCTTATTTTCACATTTTTATCAAATCTACACTTTTTCAAATAAGCATATACGAAAATTTTCGCCAAGTTCATAAGCATTCAACTCAAATAACATGTCAAAATAATCATTACTAGCAAATAAACAAGTCTCAAATGGCATTATCTTTCAAAAATCAAGTTCATGAATTTTGGACTTGAAAAAGTCCACTTTAATTCTCAAAATCATGTTTAGGCTCAAAGTTTGGATCATTTAACTACCTAGACATGTTACACTACTCAATTTAGCAACAATTCATGACAAAAATCGGCCATAACCTGTTTATATCAAAAAGCCCCAAATTGCTCAAGAACACAAACCCTAGATTATTCAAAATTTGAAGTTTAAGGCTTCTAATCATGTTAAACAGCATCAATCTAGGTTATACAAGCATAATACATAAACAATTTAAGTCTAATTACACTAAAAAGCATCAAAATCAAATTGGGTAAAAATTAGCTCAAGAACACTAAAATTCGAATTAAATGGTGTTTAGGTGTAGAAATTTACCGTTTTTCTTGAGTAGTTCTTAGATATCATCCTTCTCAACATGATTTTAGCAAAAAATTTGGTGATTAACGGTTAAAAATTGAGATTTTTGGGGGTGATTTTCGTGGGTTTTCGCAGTATTTTTCGGGTGTTTATGCAGTGTGTTTGTGTGTGGGAGCTGATCAGTTCGTGTGCAGCTCTTATTTTTTTTTCTGTAATCCGGTCTCTCCGCGACTCGCGGAGATTTACCCTCCAAACTCCGCGAGTCGCGGAGTTTGGTATTTTTTTTTTTTTTTTTTTTTTTTATAATCTTTAACTTATAAATCAATTAAGTATTTAATTTTAAAATTTTGTTTCCCTTGTTATTTAGGACGAGGTCGTTTCGGATCGATGTCCTAGTCCGTCCCTCGACAAAATTTTAAAATTTGTCTTTTTGTAGCGATTGTTTTAAAAGCTAAGATTTTTGGGTTTTTTCAATGTTTTTGGCATACTTTAAATCAATAAGATTAAAAATAATGATAATAAAAGTTCTCGTCCCTTCCTCGGGTAAAGCAATTTCGGTTCAAAGACCTAGTCTTCAACTTACGACGAATTTTAAAAATCATATTTTTAACTTAATGAGATAAAGTAAATTTTTGTTTTTAAATTCACACAACATAAATATAAAATTCAAAATTAATATTAAAAATTCACACCAAACTCAAAATTTAAAATGCATAAAATTAAAAATTAATATTTTAAAAATTAAAAATTCACACCAAACTTAATTTAAAAATTTATAAATTCATATCAAACTTATATTAATTTTTCAAATATTTATAATTTTAAATATATTGTTTTTACAAAGTTTACAATATTAATTTAAGATTTAAATATTAATTTTAAAAAAAATGGTAAAAATAAAATTAAAAATCTTTTTGTCTTTTTATCCCACTTTAATCAATCAAATATTATCAAAAATATGCGCCCCTCTTTTCGGTAAAGTAATTTCGGTTCCAAGACCTAATTTAACTCATGACGAATTTTTGAAATATTTTGGGTTGATTGATTAAAGATATTTATACCTTAAGAATAAACGTTAAATTTCGCAGTGATGTAATAAATTTTTGAAGGATATCAATAATTTCGGTCGCCAAACCTAATTTTATTTAATACCAATTTAATACTTTTTAGCGAACAAATTAGCGTTTATTATCAAAAGGTTAAAAATAAAAATAAAAACTAAAAACTGTACAGACATACCTGTGAAATAGATTTCTTAGTTATATGATCTATTATATTCATAAGATAGTCGGTTTAATTGATTTTCCATGGCTCCAAAGGCGTAACCTCGAGCATTCATTGTCTTTTCTTCTAAACATATGAACGGTCCGTCTCTGCATAAAGTAACAAATTCGGTATTTGAATAGGTTTGATTATTTGAACATTTACCTCCATGTGACCATTTTCCGCATTTGTGACATCGTTCTAGGTGTCGTGCTCTTCTTTTCGCTGCGGATTTTGATTTTCCTTTACCAAATTGTAACTTATTATCTTCGCATCTGGATCCTTTTCTAACTCCGTCCATTCTTTCTCTGATTACTGATACTAATTCACTCGGTAGTATGTCATTATTTCTTTTAGTGATCAAAGCGTGTAGCATTAGACCATGGTTTAATTCACAGGCAGTCTTCATTACGTAAAAACCTAAAAAAAATAAAAATTCAGAATGGGGGGAGAAGACTAGTTCTTTAGGGTCTGCTAGGGAAAGACCATACGTGTTCCATTTTCGAGAACTACACGAAAACAGACAATCTAACTCTAACAGAAATACATATTATCCTTTAAAGACTTGATTCTCCCCACACTTAGTTATCTGTGGTGTCGAAATTGTGATTAACTTCGTTGTCGACTTCCACCGGACCATGTATGTAATGTTTAACTCTGTGACCATTAACTTTAAATTCAATCCCATTTGAATTTATTAATTCTATCGTTCCGTATGGGAAAACTCTTTTGACTATGAATGGTCCAGACCATCTTGATTTCAATTTTCCAGGAAATAGCTTGAATCGTGAATTGAAAAGAAGAACTCTGTCTCCTTCTTTGAATTCTTTTGAACTTCTGATTCTTTTATCATGCCATTTCTTCGTTCTTTCTTTATAGATTAACGAATTTTCGTATGCTTCATGTCTTAATTCTTCTAATTCGTTTAGTTGACTTAATCGTAGACGTCCGGCTTCATGTAAATCAAGATTACATGTCTTCAAAGCCCAAAATGCTTTGTGTTCAATTTCTACTGGAAGATGACATGCTTTTCCATACACAAGTCTAAAAGGTGTGGTTCCAATTGGAGTTTTGTAGGCTGTTCTGAAAGCCCAGAGTGCATCCTCCAATTTAATGGACCATTCCTTCGGATTTGATCCTACGGTTTTCTCTAGAATACGTTTTAAAGCTCGGTTGGTATTTTCAACTTGTCCACTTGTTTGTGGATGATATGCGGTGGAGATTTTATGAGTTACTCCATATCTTTTAAGAACTTTCTCAAGTTTATTATTACAGAAATGAGTACCCCGATCACTTATTAAAGCTTTCGGTGTTCCAAACCTTGCAAAAAGACGTTTTAAAAAGTTGACTACAACTCGTGCATCGTTAGTTGGGAGAGCTTGTGCTTCCGCCCATTTAGATACATAATCAATGGCTACGAGTATATATAGATTATTATGAGATTTTGGAAATGGACCCATAAAGTCAATACCCCAAATGTCAAATACTTCACATACTTGGATGACATTTTGTGGCATTTCATCACGTTGACTTATTTTTCCGGCCCTTTGACATGCATCACAGGATTTGCAAAGAAGGTGTGCGTCTTTGTAAATTGTAGGCCAATAGAATCCAGCTTCATAAACTTTTTTTGCTGTTAGTTGAGGCCCATAATGCCCTCCTGTTGGTCCTGTGTGACAATGGTTTAAAATTTTACTAGCTTCATCTCCAAATACGCATCGGCGTATTATTCCATCGGGACAACTTTTAAACAGATGTGGATCTTCCCAGAAATAGTGTTTTATATCACTGAAGAATTTCTTTCGTCTTTGGTACGATAATCCTTTTTCAAGGAATCCACAAACTAAGTAGTTTGCATAGTCTGCAAACCATGGGATTTCTTTATAATCTATCTTCAATAGATATTCATCAGGAAAGTTGTCTTTTATGGCCGATTCATTCAGAACTTCTAATTCGGGATTTTCAAGACGAGAAAGATAATCAGCGGCGAGATTTTCTGCTCCTTTTTTATCTCGGATTTCAATATCAAACTCTTGTAAGAGTAAGATCCAACGGATTAATCTTGGTTTAGCATCTTGTTTTGAAAATAGGTATCTAAGAGCAGAATGGTCGGTATAGACCACCGTTTTTGCTAGAACTAGATATGATCGAAATTTGTCAAAAGCAAAGACAATAGCAAGGAGTTCTTTTTCAGTAGTTGTATAGTTCGTTTGTGCTCCTTGTAATGTCTTACTAGCATAATATATAGGTTGAAATCGTTTTTCAATCCTTTGTCCTAAAACGGCTCCCATTGCAAAATCACTTGCATCGCACATTAGTTCAAATGGTAGATTCCAATTTGGTGTTATCATGATCGGTGCATTAGTGAGTTTTTCTTTAAGAATATTAAAAGATTTGATACATTCATCTGAAAAGATGAATGGCGCATCCTTTTCTAGGAGTTTATTCATAGGAGTGGCAATTTTAGAAAAATCTTTTATGAAACGTCGGTAAAAACCGGCATGCCCTAGAAAACTCCTTACTCCTCTAACATTGGTGGGATGTGGAAGTTTAGCAATTACATCTACTTTAGCTCTATCCACTTCAATTCCTTCTTTTGAAATTTTATGTCCAAGAACGATGCCTTCTTTAACCATGAAATGGCATTTCTCCCAATTAAGTACTAGATTTGATTTTTCGCATCTAATTAGCATTCGTTCCAGATTAACTAGACATGATTTAAATGTATCACCGAAGACTGAAAAGTCATCCATGAATACTTCCATGCATTCTTCTATCATGTCGTGAAAAATCGCCATCATACACCTTTGAAAGGTTGCAGGGGCGTTGCAAAGTCCAAATGGCATTCTTTTGTAAGCAAAAGTACCATAAGGGCACGTGAATGTGGTTTTCTCTTGGTCTTCGGGTGCTATTGGAATTTGAAAATATCCGGAAAATCCATCTAGAAAACAGTAGTAACTATTTCCGGCTAATCTTTCCAACATTTGATCTATGAAAGGTAAAGGAAAGTGATCTTTTCTGGTGGCGTCATTTAATTTTCTATAATCAATACATACACGCCATCCTGTTACAGTCCTAGTAGGAATAAGCTCATTTTTCTCATTTGTAATGACAGTCATGCCACCCTTCTTAGGTACGCATTGAACTGGGCTTACCCATGGACTATCAGAAATTGGATATATCAAACCTGCATCTAGCAGTTTAATAATCTCTTTCTTAACTACATCTTGCATATTAGGATTTAGTCTTCGTTGGCGTTGCACATACGTTTTATGACCTTCTTCCATAAGGATTTTATGTGTGCAATACGAAGGACTTATTCCTTTAATATCATGAATCTTCCATGCAATGGCTGGTTTATGAGCTTTCAACACAGAAATGAGTTGTGATTTCTCATTTTCAGTAAGAGAAGACGATATTATTACAGGTAATTCAGATTCACCATGTAAATAAGCGTATTCCAAATGGTTTGGAAGTGGCTTTAACTCTAATTTCGGAGGTTCTTCTATCGATGATTTATATCGATATCTGTCTTCTTCTTTTAGCATTTGAATTTCTTCTGTTGTTGGTTCATATCCATTAGCTATAAGTGTAGCTAACATTTCAGCTTCATCAATTGGTTCATTACTTTCTCCTAAAGAACATTCTCCTGTTCCTTGTAATTCTGGAAATTCTTCTAATAATTCTGCATGTGCATCTATAGTTTGAATATAATAACATGTATCATCTGCAGATTGTGGTTGTTGCATTGCTCTATCAACTGAAAAGGTAACACTCTCATCCTCTATACTTAGGGTCAGTTTCTTACCGAACACGTCTATCATTGCTTTAGCCGTGTTTAAGAATGGTCTTCCTAATATGAGAGGAACTTGAGAATCTTCTTCCATGTCCAAAACAACAAAATCTACTGGAAATACTAAAGTACCAACTTTAACTAGCATGTTCTCCATTATCCCTCTAGGATATTTTATTGATCTATCGGCTAGTTGTATGCTTATTCTGGTTGGTTTTAATTCTCCAAGGTCTAGTTTAGCGTATAGTGAATACGGCATTAGATTTATACTAGCACCTAAATCTGCTAATGCTTCTATTGAACTAAGACTACCCAGAAAACATGGAATTGTGAAACTTCCTGGATCAGATAGTTTTTCTGGTATCTTATTCAACAGCACTGCTGAACAATTAGCATTCATAGTAACAGCAGAGAGTTCTTCCATTTTCTTTCTATTCGTGATTAGATCTTTCAAGAATTTAGCATATCTTGGCATTCCTGAAATTACATCAATGAAAGGAAGATTTACATTTATCTGTTTAAACATATCCAGGAATTTGGATTGCTCGGCTTCAAGTTTCTCTTTCTTCATTTTACTCGGGTAAGGAAGTGGTGGTTGGTATGGTTTAACATAAGGTTTATCCTTAACTGTGTTATCTTCATTAACCTTTTCAACTACCGGTTCTTTTTCCTTATCTTGATCAGGTTGTGGTTCTTGTGGAGTAGGAATAGTTTCATCAGAAGTTACAGGTATTTCAGGTGGTTTAAGTGTTGTACCACTTCTTGTGGTAATAGCTTTAGCTGTTTCATTCCGGGGGTTAGCGTTTGTATCACTAGGTAGACTTCCCGGTTTTCTTTCACCTATTAACCTTGCTAGGTTACTTACTTCTTGTTCCAGATTTTGAATAGAAGCTTGTTGATTTCTAAATGCTTGAGCATTTTGTTCATTGGTTTGTTTTTGAGATGTGAAAAACTGCGTTTGAGTTTCAACTAGCTTCGTCATCATATCTTCTAAATTCGGCTTTTTATCATCGGTTTGTTGTGGTGGTTTGTTTTGAAAATTCGGTCTTTGCTGATTGTAAGTATTATTGGATACTTGTTGATTGCTAGGACCTTGTTGGTTGTTGTATGGAATATTTCGGTTATAATTCTGGTTTTGATTGTAAATCGGTCTTGGTGGTTGATAATTATTCTGATAATTATTTCCAGGCCTTTGGTTTATGTATGAAATATTCTCTCTTTGTTCCATTGTTAATTCAATACTGAGACAATCTTTTGTCAAATGTGGTCCTCCACACTGCTCACAACTAATTCGTATTGAGTGAATATCCTTAGTCATCTTTTCCATTCGTCTCTCGAAAGCATCTATCTTTGCCGAAATGGAATCTAAGTCATGGCTAGAATCGGCTCTAGCTGCTTTAGATGATCTAATGATGTCTTTTTCTTGGTGCCACTCATGTGAGTGGGAAGCAGTGTTATCAATAATTTTGTAAGCATCAGTTTCGGTTTTCTTCATAATAGAACCACCAGCTGCTATATCTATGTCTTTTCTTGTAGTGATGTCGCATCCTCGGTAAAATATTTGTACTATTTGACAGGTGTCTAAACCATGTTGCGGACATCCTCTTAACAACTTTCCATATCTTGTCCACGCCTCATATAGAGTTTCATTTGGCTTCTGTGTGAACGTAACAATTTCTGCTTGAAGTCTTACGGCTTTAGATGCAGGAAAAAATTGTTTAAGAAATTTGTCAACTAAAACGTCCCATGTATCAATCGCCCCTTCAGGTAACGATTCCAACCAATCTTTGGCTTCTCCCTTTAAAGTCCAGGGAAATAACATGAGATATATCTGTTCATCCTCCACTTCTCGTATTTTAAATAGTGTGCAGATCCTATTAAAGGTACGTAGATGTTCATTTGGATCTTCCTTCGGCGCACCACTAAATTGGCATTGATTAGTCACCATGTGTAGAATTTGTCCTTTGATTTCATAATCTGGCGCATTAATGTCTGGATGAGTAATTGCGTGACCTTGTCCAGTGCGTTTAGCTCTCATTCGGTCTTCCATACTTAAAGGTTCCAGATTCTCCATAATTGAATTTGTTGAATCGGTATCACTAAATGATTCTGATTTAATAGTTCGTTCCTCAACAATCTCTGTTTGAATGATTGGTGGTTCCGGAGGAAAGTTTAATGGTTCAGGATCTACGAACCGTTCCTGAATATTTTCTGGATTCTCAATTGTGAGGTTGGGTTCAAAAAATGGATTATCGGAAATTTGAACTGAAGTACTTGGTCGACTGGATGACGATTCTAAAGAAAAATCAACGGCGGTTATATTTGTTAAACGATGTCTTGATCTAGTTACAGGTGGTGAACGTACAAAAGGTGATGAACGTCTTGTTCGGTGCATTCACAGAATATCCTATTAGTTTTTAAAAGGAAAGAAAAATTATAATAAGTTATCCAATCAATAGACTTTTCTGATTTTGCCCACGTTTCGAATAGCCAAAAGATGCAGCAGAGGGGCAGGATTCGTTTGGTCTCAATATAATTGAGGACTGTTTGGCTCCAATAACCCGGTCCACGTACAAATCCAACTATTACTACGAACCAGAAAATTTTGATGTCTATCAATTTAACTACTCAAAATAAATTTTCGTAATTTTAAGAAATTTAGATAAGAAGTAGAATAAAATTCTAAGTCCTAAAAACTAGAATGTCGAGAAATAAGAAAGACAAAGAGTTCGTCGCAAAAGGTCGAAAAAGAAAAATGGTTGAAAAATAAAAGGTGACGGAAAAATAAAAGAAACTTATAAAAACTTAAAAATACTTAACTAATTTAACCTTATTACTACAACTAACTTAAAATTATAATCGCAAATTGAAATTACTAATTGAAATGATAATTGATACATAGTAAAAGGTGTCTAAAAATATTAAGGCTTACAGGAAAAACTAAATCCCAAATGGAAATAACTTAAAAAAAAACTAAAACTTAAAAAGGGCGTCGCAAAATTCTAAAGCACCTAAATCTTAGTCTAAAGAAAAAGCACTTAAGGAATTCTACGGCAAAGCCTAAAAATCTAGGAGTAAAAATAATTATAGCAAAAACTAAGTTTAAAATTAAATATGAGCTAAAAAAAATACAAATTTTACGCTACAACGATTAAAAAGGTACAAAATATAAAAATATACAAAAAGTTGTAAAAAGTACAATTGTTATAAAAATATTATTTTTATATTATTTATTTTATAAAACTATTAATTTTACAATTTTATTAAAACTAATTTAACTAAAATATATAAATAAAAAGTAAAAGTAAAATTAAAACTAATAATAATAATAATAATAATAATTAGGTTTTAATAATAATAATTAAAAATACCCGTAATCAATGCTTGATTAGGGTTTTGTCCGTGTGTCAGAAGCCCTCCGCGAGTCGCGGCAAAGAGAGAAGAAAACCCCGCGAGTCGCGGGGATCCAGAATTCAGTTGACAGGTTTTACTTTTTACGCGTTTTTCTTTATTTTTTTTTTTTTATGTTTTCTGTTTTTAATTTAAATAAACGATTTTAAAATAAAACTTATATTTTTATAAACTAAAATAGAAATAAAGAAACTTATAAAACTTAAATATTTACAAAATCTTAAAAATACATATATTTTTGTTTTTCTTTTTATATTTTTCGAATATTTAAAACGTATTTTTACAAAACGAATTTTAATAAAAGTAACTAAAAATCTTTTTTTTTTTTTTATATTAGCGTTGCGCTTCCGGCGTTTAAGAGTTTGATCCCCGGCAGCGGCGCCAAAAATACTTGATGTGGAGCGAGGTGTATATAAAATAGTTATTATTTTACTAGGAAAATACTATTAAATACGATACAATTTTACACAAGATATTTATTTATTTATAGAATGGATATACTTAAACCTTGCTACAACACTTATAGGCAGTGTACCTAATCGTACAGTAGTGTAGTTTTTAGTAAGTCCGGTTCGTTCCACAGGGAAATCTTTAAACAAAGCTCAACGCTATATTAGTTTACTTTTATAAAAATACAAACATATATATAAGTAATATTATTATTATAAAAGGGGGGTTTTTACCGTTTAATGACTGGTTTGTCGATTTTAAGATTTTAGTCGCAGTTAAAACCTAATGTAAAATATAAAATAAATACAAGACTTAAATTAAAGCGTAAAGTAAATAACGATAATGAAATTGCGAATAATAAAAGTGCGATAAAATAAACTTGCGATAATTAAAAAGTACGATAATTAAAAGTGCGATTAAATAACAATAAATAAAAGTGCGATAATTAGAAGTGCAATTAAATATAAAATAAAGGAAATTAAATATGAAATAAAAGAATTATGCTTATTTAAACTTCCGTAATCATGATGTTTGACGTGTTGATTTTAGTTTTATGCCCATGGGTTAATTGTCCTTTGTCCTGGATTATTCAATATGTCCGTCTGGTTTTTGTCCATAACAGTCCATCAGTCATAAATATAAATTGCAAGTGTCCTTGTCAAATTATTATTATACCCGAAGATAAATATTCCAACTAATTGGGGATTCGAATTGTAACAAGGTTTTAATACTTTGTTTAATGAATACACCAGGTTATCGACTGCGTGTAAACCAAGGTTTTACCACTTTGTTAACAATTACACCAATTACCCTTGAATGTAATTTCACCCCTGTTTTGATTATTCTAGTGGCTATTAATCCATTCCCGTGTCCGGTTAAATGAACGATTATTCGTACATATAAATACCCCGCCCATCGTGTCCGATCGAGTGTATATGGTAATTTATAGGGACGCCCAATTGTAAATCTTTATATTAACATTAACAAACTTTCATTTAGTTAAACAAATATAAAGCCCATTAATAGCCCATAGTCTAGTTTCCACAAGTGTCGTTCTTTTATCCAAACCCCAATTATGGTACAAAGCCCAATTACCCAATTTTAGTAATTAGCCCAACATCATGATTACTTCGTTTTAAATAAGCATAATAATAACTTAGCTACGTTGGCGTTGCACATACGTTTTATGACCTTCTTCCATAAGGATTTTATGTGTGCAATACGAAGGACTTATTCCTTTAATATCATGAATCTTCCATGCAATGGCTGGTTTATGAGCTTTCAACACAGAAATGAGTTGTGATTTCTCATTTTCAGTAAGAGAAGACGGTATTATTACAGGTAATTCAGATTCACCATGTAAATAAGCGTATTCCAAATGGTTTGGAAGTGGCTTTAACTCTAATTTCGGAGGTTCTTCTATCGATGATTTATATCGATATCTGTCTTCTTCTTTTAGCATTTGAATTTCTTCTGTTGTTGGTTCATATCCATTAGCTATAAGTGTAGCTAACATTTCAGCTTCATCAATTGGTTCATTACTTTCTCCTAAAGAACATTCTCCTGTTCCTTGTAATTCTGGAAATTCTTCTAATAATTCTGCATGTGCATCTATAGTTTGAATATAATAACATGTATCATCTGCAGATTGTGGTTGTTGCATTGCTCTATCAACTGAAAAGGTAACACTCTCATCCTCTATACTTAGGGTCAGTTTCTTACCGAACACGTCTATCATTGCTTTAGCCGTATTTAAGAATGGTCTTCCTAATATGAGAGGAACTTGAGAATCTTCTTCCATGTCCAAAACAACAAAATCTACTGGAAATACTAAAGTACCAACTTTAACTAGCATGTTCTCCATTATCCCTCTAGGATATTTTATTGATCTATCGGCTAGTTGTATGCTTATTCTGGTTGGTTTTAATTCTCCAAGGTCTAGTTTAGCGTATAGTGAATACGGCATTAGATTTATACTAGCACCTAAATCTGCTAATGCTTCTATTGAACTAAGACTACCCAGAAAACATGGAATTGTGAAACTTCCTGGATCAGATAGTTTTTCTGGTATCTTATTCAACAGCACTGCTGAACAATTAGCATTCATAGTAACAGCCGAGAGTTCTTCCATTTTATTTCTATTCGTGATTAGATCTTTCAAGAATTTAGCATATCTTGGCATTCCTGAAATTACATCAATGAAAGGAAGATTTACATTTATCTGTTTAAACATATCCAGGAATTTGGATTGCTCGGCTTCAAGTTTCTCTTTCTTCATTTTACTCGGGTAAGGAAGTGGTGGTTGGTATGGTTTAACATAAGGTTTATCCTTAACTGTGTTATCTTCATTAACCTTTTCAACTACCGGTTCTTTTTCCTTATCTTGATCAGGTTGTGGTTCTTGTGGAGTAGGAATAGTTTCATCAGAAGTTACAGGTATTTCAGGTGGTTTAAGTGTTGTACCACTTCTTGTGGTAATAGCTTTAGCTGTTTCATTCCGGGGGTTAGCGTTTGTATCACTAGGTAGACTTCCCGGTTTTCTTTCACCTATTAACCTTGCTAGGTTACTTACTTCTTGTTCCAGATTTTGAATAGAAGCTTGTTGATTTCTAAATGCTTGAGCATTTTGTTCATTGGTTTGTTTTTGAGATGTGAAAAACTGCGTTTGAGTTTCAACTAGCTTCGTCATCATATCTTCTAAATTCGGCTTTTTATCATCGGTTTGTTGTGGTGGTTTGTTTTGAAAATTCGGTCTTTGCTGATTGTAAGTATTATTGGATACTTGTTGATTGCTAGGACCTTGTTGGTTGTTGTATGGAATATTTCGGTTATAATTCTGGTTTTGATTGTAAATCGGTCTTGGTGGTTGATAATTATTCTGATAATTATTTCCAGGCCTTTGGTTTATGTATGAAATATTCTCTCTTTGTTCCATTGTTAATTCAATACTGAGACAATCTTTTGTCAAATGTGGTCCTCCACACTGCTCACAACTAATTCGTATTGAGTGAATATCCTTAGTCATCTTTTCCATTCGTCTCTCGAAAGCATCTATCTTTGCCGAAATGGAATCTAAGTCATGGCTAGAATCGGCTCTAGCTGCTTTAGATGATCTAATGATGTCTTTTTCTTGGTGCCACTCATGTGAGTGGGAAGCAGTGTTATCAATAATTTTGTAAGCATCAGTTTCGGTTTTCTTCATAATAGAACCACCAGCTGCTATATCTATGTCTTTTCTTGTAGTGATGTCGCATCCTCGGTAAAATATTTGTACTATTTGACAGGTGTCTAAACCATGTTGCGGACATCCTCTTAACAACTTTCCATATCTTGTCCACGCCTCATATAGAGTTTCATTTGGCTTCTGTGTGAACGTAACAATTTCTGCTTGAAGTCTTACGGCTTTAGATGCAGGAAAAAATTGTTTAAGAAATTTGTCAACTAAAACGTCCCATGTATCAATCGCCCCTTCAGGTAACGATTCCAACCAATCTTTGGCTTCTCCCTTTAAAGTCCAGGGAAATAACATGAGATATATCTGTTCATCCTCCACTTCTCGTATTTTAAATAGTGTGCAGATCCTATTAAAGGTACGTAGATGTTCATTTGGATCTTCCTTCGGCGCACCACTAAATTGGCATTGATTAGTCACCATGTGTAGAATTTGTCCTTTGATTTCATAATCTGGCGCATTAATGTCTGGATGAGTAATTACGTGACCTTGTCCAGTGCGTTTAGCTCTCATTCGGTCTTCCATACTTAAAGGTTCCAGATTCTCCATAATTGAATTTGTTGAATCGGTATCACTAAATGATTCTGATTTAATAGTTCGTTCCTCAACAATCTCTGTTTGAATGATTGGTGGTTCCGGAGGAAAGTTTAATGGTTCAGGATCTACGAACCGTTCCTGAATATTTTCTGGATTCTCAATTGTGAGGTTGGGTTCAAAAAATGGATTATCGGAAATTTGAACTGAAGTACTTGGTCGACTGGATGACGATTCTAAAGAAAAATCAACGGCGGTTATATTTGTTAAACGATGTCTTGATCTAGTTACAGGTGGTGAACGTACAAAAGGTGATGAACGTCTTGCTCGGTGCATTCACAGAATATCCTATTAGTTTTTAAAAGGAAAGAAAAATTATAATAAGTTATCCAATCAATAGACTTTTCTGATTTTGCCCACGTTTCGAATAGCCAAAAGATGCAGCAGAGGGGCAGGATTCGTTTGGTCTCAATATAATTGAGGACTGTTTGGCTCCAATAACCCGGTCCACGTACAAATCCAACTATTACTACGAACCAGAAAATTTTGATGTCTATCAATTTAACTACTCAAAATAAATTTTCGTAATTTTAAGAAATTTAGATAAGAAGTAGAATAAAATTCTAAGTCCTAAAAACTAGAATGTCGAGAAATAAGAAAGACAAAGAGTTCGTCGCAAAAGGTCGAAAAAGAAAAATGGTTGAAAAATAAAAGGTGACGGAAAAATAAAAGAAACTTATAAAAACTTAAAAATACTTAACTAATTTAACCTTATTACTACAACTAACTTAAAATTATAATCGCAAATTGAAATTACTAATTGAAATGATAATTGATACATAGTAAAAGGTGTCTAAAAATATTAAGGCTTACAGGAAAAACTAAATCCCAAATGGAAATAACTTAAAAAGAAACTAAAACTTAAAAAGGGCGTCGCAAAATTCTAAAGCACCTAAATCTTAGTCTAAAGAAAAAGCACTTAAGGAATTCTACGGCAAAGCCTAAAAATCTAGGAGTAAAAATAATTATAGCAAAAACTAAGTTTAAAATTAAATATGAGCTAAAAAAAATACAAATTTTACGCTACAACGATTAAAAAGGTACAAAATATAAAAATATACAAAAAGTTGTAAAAAGTACAATTGTTATAAAAATATTATTTTTATATTATTTATTTTATAAAACTATTAATTTTACAATTTTATTAAAACTAATTTAACTAAAATATATAAATAAAAAGTAAAAGTAAAATTAAAACTAATAATAATAATAATAATAATTAGGTTTTAATAATAATAATTAAAAATACCCGTAATCAATGCTTGATTAGGGTTTTGTCCGTGTGTCAGAAGCCCTCCGCGAGTCGCGGCAAAGAGAGAAGAAAACCCCGCGAGTCGCGGGGATCCAGAATTCAGTTGACAGGTTTTACTTTTTACGCGTTTTTCTTTATTTTTTTTTTTATGTTTTCTGTTTTTAATTTAAATAAACGATTTTAAAATAAAACTTATATTTTTATAAACTAAAATAGAAATAAAGAAACTTATAAAACTTAAATATTTACAAAATCTTAAAAATACATATATTTTTGTTTTTCTTTTTATATTTTTCGAATATTTAAAACGTATTTTTACAAAACGAATTTTAATAAAAGTAACTAAAAATTTTTTTTTTTTTTTTTATATTAGCGTTGCGCTTCCGGCGTTTAAGAGTTTGATCCCCGGCAGCGGCGCCAAAAATACTTGATGTGGAGCGAGGTGTATATAAAATAGTTATTATTTTACTAGGAAAATACTATTAAATACGATACAATTTTACACAAGATATTTATTTATTTATAGAATGGATATACTTAAACCTTGCTACAACACTTATAGGCAGTGTACCTAATCGTACAGTAGTGTAGTTTTTAGTAAGTCCGGTTCGTTCCACAGGGAAATCTTTAAACAAAGCTCAACGCTATATTAGTTTACTTTTATAAAAATACAAACATATATATAAGTAATATTATTATTATAAAAGGGGGGTTTTTACCGTTTAATGACCGGTTTGTCGATTTTAAGATTTTAGTCGCAGTTAAAACCTAATGTAAAATATAAAATAAATACAAGACTTAAATTAAAGCGTAAAGTAAATAACGATAATGAAATTGCGAATAATAAAAGTGCGATAAAATAAACTTGCGATAATTAAAAAGTACGATAATTAAAAGTGCGATTAAATAACAATAAATAAAAGTGCGATAATTAGAAGTGCAATTAAATATAAAATAAAGGAAATTAAATATGAAATAAAAGAATTATGCTTATTTAAACTTCCGTAATCATGATGTTTGACGTGTTGATTTTAGTTTTATGCCCATGGGTTAATTGTCCTTTGTCCTGGATTATTCAATATGTCCGTCTGGTTTTTGTCCATAACAGTCCATCAGTCATAAATATAAATTGCAAGTGTCCTTGTCAAATTATTATTATACCCGAAGATAAATATTCCAACTAATTGGGGATTCGAATTGTAACAAGGTTTTAATACTTTGTTTAATGAATACACCAGGTTATCGACTGCGTGTAAACCAAGGTTTTACCACTTTGTTAACAATTACACCAATTACCCTTGAATGTAATTTCACCCCTGTTTTGATTATTCTAGTGGCTATTAATCCATTCCCGTGTCCGGTTAAATGAACGATTATTCGTACATATAAATACCCCGCCCATCGTGTCCGATCGAGTGTATATGGTAATTTATAGGGACGCCCAATTGTAAATCTTTATATTAACATTAACAAACTTTCATTTAGTTAAACAAATATAAAGCCCATTAATAGCCCATAGTCTAGTTTCCACAAGTGTCGTTCTTTTATCCAAACCCCAATTATGGTACAAAGCCCAATTACCCAATTTTAGTAATTAGCCCAACATCATGATTACTTCGTTTTAAATAAGCATAATAATAACTTAGCTACGAGACATTAATGTAAAAAGGTTGAACATAACTTACAATGATTAAAAATAGCGTAGCGTTACACGGACAGAATTTCGACTTACACCCTTACAACATTCGCTAACATACCCTTATTATTAGAATTATAATTAAAATTAAAATATAAATTATAAATATAAATATATTTACGTATGAAGAGGAAGAGAAAAAGATATATCAAATTTGATCAGAATTCGGTTGGCTTTATAGCCAGACTTGATTTTTGGGGCTCCGCGACTCGCGGCAAAATGGCCTTAAAACTCCGCGAGTCGCGGAGAGATATTTACAGCTCACACCCTTGGAGTTTCTTGCTGCCGACGGTTTTTATTATATATATATAATATATATATAATTAATATAATTAATTATATAATATATTATATTTATATACATAGTTAACTTGTAATTTTTAGTCCGTTGCGTCGAGCGTTAAGAGTTGACTCTAGTCCCGGTTCCGGATTTTCGAACGTCCTCGCGTACAATTTAATATCTTGTACTTTGCGTTTTGAATCTTGTACTTTTGTAATTTCGAGACGTTTCTTATCAATAATTGGAACCTTTTTGATTGTCTTTTGTTCTTTTGAGCTTTTTGGTCGTTTGCGTCTTCAATTCGTCGAATCTGTCTTTTGTCTTCACCTTTTATTATTTAAACGAATATCTCTTGTAAATAGAACAATTGCAACTAAAAGCTTGTCTTTCTTGAGGAATAATGCTATGAAATATATGTTCGTTTTTAGCATTATCAAATATTCCCACACTTGAGCGTTGCTTGTCCTCAAGCAATATCGTCTTCAATTCGTCGAATCTGTCTTTTGTCTTCACCTTTTATTATTTAAACGAATATCTCTTGTAAATAGAACAATTGCAACTAAAAGCTTGTCTTTCTTGAGGAATAATGCTATGAAATATATGTTCGTTTTTAGCATTATCAATTAATAAACCCAAAAATCTTTGCTTTTAAAACAACGCTTTAAAATGACAAAATTTTAAAATTTTGTCGAGGGATGGACTAGGTCAACGTACCGAAACAACCTCGTCCTAAATAAAAAGGAAAACAAAATTTTAAATTACTCCCTAAATTGTTTTATTATTAAAGGTAAAAAAAAAAAAAAACCGCACTCGCGGAGGTCTGGAATCCCAGACCAGATAAACTGGTCGAACAGACCAGTTTCCACACACCCCATCTCATTTTTTGCGAAAAAACCCACAAAATCACTCCCAAAATCGCGATTTTTCACCGATAAACATCAAATTTTTTGCTAAAATCATGTTGAGAAAGATGCTACCAAGAAGTTACTCAAGAAAATCGGTAATTTCTACGTCTAAACACCCTTTAATTTGGATTGTTAGTGTTCTTGAACAAAAATATACCTAATTTGATTTTGATGATTTCTAGTGTAATTATGCTTAAATTGATTGTATATTATGCTTGTATAACCTAGATTGATGCTATTTAATATGATTAGAAGCCTTAAACTTCAAATTTTGAGTAATCTAGGGTTTGTGTTCTTGAGCAAAATTGGGGCTTTTTGATATAAACGGGTTATGGCCGAATTTTGATGTTAGTTTATACTAAATTAAGTAGTGTAACATGTTTAGGTTGCTAAATGATCAAAACTTTGATCCTAAACATGATTTTCAAGTATTAAAGTAGACTTTTTGAAAAAAAAAATGCATGAACTCAATTTAATTGATATAAAGGCCATTTGGAACTTGTTTAATTGCTAGTAATGATTATTTTGGCATGTTATTTGAGATAAAAGCTAAAGAACATTGTATACATTCTCATATTTGTTCATTTGTAAAAGTGTAGAATTGTTAATGTTATGAAAATGCGTATAAAGTTTAATATGGATTAAACATGTCATTATGATTGTTTTGGTTTATGATTTTGATAACACTAATGCATATTTGGATGCACAAAAATTGTGTTTAATGTGTTTTGCAGACTGAAAGGGGTGAATTTTCATCCGCATCTGAGGCTCACAATGCCCCTCCTGAGAATGCAGAAGAACAGGAGATTAATGACCAATATAGACAAGATCTACCGCATCAATTCATTTCATATTCAAATATAGAATTGGCAGATTTACATCCTAATTTAAGGTTTGATCGACATTGGATAGATTACCCAAAATACCAGAGGAACTTGCACACACTTCAGTCTAATGTTGTTGAAGTACCTAGAGTAATAGATTGGTAATCGTTAAAAACAGTCGGATTGGCCGGTCCAATCAGAGAATTAGTTACACAAAGGTATGGTAATTCTACTTTTACTGATTGGGAACGTTTGTTTAATATACGTAGGCATGTATATAGAGAATGGTGTGTAGAATTATTATGTAGTGTTGAAATAAATGATCGGGTATCTACCTTAACCGATCATAGTTTTATTAGATTTTTATTAGGAGGTGTGATGCGCCATATGTCTCTAATAGACATGGCTCGGGCTTTGTGTATATATACGCCTGAGGAACTAGCATCTGCTGATTGTCAAAGGTTGATAGTTGAGGGTAGGAGGGTTGATGAGAATTTTTATATGAATGGTGCATGGAGTAGAATGACTAGGCATAACCGATTTCGTGGGGGGAATAACTCTTATACTGATATTGATAGAGCTGAGCTAAGAGTAATCCATAGGTTCTTAGCAAACTCGATTACACAGCGAGATAAGAACAAAGAGAAAGTAAATGAGAATGATTTATTTTATCTCATGTGTATTCGAGACCCATAGAGCGCTGTGAGTATACCTTATTGTGTGGGTTATTATTTATCAGCTATAGTTAAGAGTATACGGCCTAATGGTATAATCGGAGGTGGTATCTTTGTTACTTTAATTGCTGAGTATCTCGGTGTCAATAGAAGTCGGGGGGGGGGGGATTAATAATTGCAGCACCAGAACCCCGTGATCCAATTGGTTTGAAAGTATATCATGGTGCTAAGGTTTTAAAGAAACGACATAACGCTGCAGCACCATATGATAGCTCGCATCCACAGGTCGAAAGAGATCAGCAGCAAGGTAACGCGGGAGGGGGGAATGAGATGACAGAAATGCAACTTTTTATGGCTCATCATGAGTATGAAATGGCTAGACAAAGAGCATTTCAAGATTGGCAGTATCATCAAAACCAAATCATAAGTCATCGTGCACATATAAATGCAAACTACATTGCTACTCCAATGCCCGTATTTCCTCCCTGGACTATACAGACCCGACCACCATACCCTACATATGATCCAGCTCAAGCATTCTACAGTACATACGACTATGAATGGAATCCCTACTGGCACAATCCTTATCAACCCTGATTTTCTTTATGTTTTTTTATTTGGTAACTTGTAATTTTATACTTTTAATATTTCTTTGATACTTTAATAGTTTTTATAATTTTCTAACTTTTCTTATTAGATTTTCAATAATTTTTGAATGTGGGGTGATATACCCAACTTCAAAAATATGTATATATATGTTTGTAGTTTATCTCATGTACAAAACAGGGTAAAACAGCGCATTTTCAAAGACTGGCATTAAGTTCAGCAAAAGCAACTAATTTTGACGACCAGATGCAAAATATATGTGAAATAACAACTGCAGGAATGAACAAATGATGTGCACCATTTATCATTCAACAAACAAACGCCAATATGTTTGGAAACTTTGGTAAAATTTAATCATTTTTTTCTACGCTAATAACCCTCAATAATTTAAATTGTTACTAATTTCTTGCAAATGAGGGCATTGCAAGATCTTAAGTTTGGGAAGGGGTTAAATTCTTTCGGATTTTTAAAATTTTAACTTATACACTTGGTTACCATTAAAAATACTAGTAACGCAGTAGTTGTATTAGAATCTAGTGCTCTCTGATAATAAAGAACAGCCCTAGTCTTATATACTGATTACCCAATTCTAGTAAAATTTTTCAAAATTTTCAAATAAATGAATTCAAAATCATGTTTATACATATTTATGAACGATAAAACTAGGTGTTAACATCGAAATTATTGTTACCTCGAAAAGGACATAAATTGAGAAACAACCCCAAAATGTTAGAATTCATTAAAAATGGAATAGAGGACAATAAAAAGGCAAATAAAGGAAAATAAAAGCCAAGTGTGGGAAAAATTTAACAAGTTCTTTAAAACATATATCACATATTTTGTACAAAGATACTTTGTTTTGGACAAAATTAACCATTTTACCCGATTTATTATAATACTTTTGAAAGAATAGATGGATCTACACAATGAATCAATTCCATCATTAAAAGGAAGTAAAGTCTTCCGAAAAAAACACGCGCTTCTTGATTTAGGTCAGGAAGTTGTCGTCCAGACCAGTTGTAGAGTCTACGAAAAACCTTGAAAAGTTTTCTCGAAAATCAGCTGGAAATCCACGGACCTCAGCAACAAATAGGGTCGCCAAGTGGTCAGCCTTATCCTAACCATGAGAGGATCTGTCTCGTAAAATGGGGAGGGCACCGTGCAAATTAGCTTGATAAGACTAATGAATCAGATCCCCAGAAAGGATAATCTCCTTAAAGATTAAAAATCAGCTTTTAAGCCTGATATTACTCAATCCTAGAGATTGACCTTAAAGATTGAGAATTACAAACTCATAAAATTCGATGATATCTAAACTCGAGCTTGAACGAGAAAATATTTTGATCAAAATTAAAACCGATTTGTTTTCTGAAAACCTATTTTCAATGCGTTCACTACCATTGAACGTAAAATCCTAGGAATTCACCTGGAATTCATTAGGTCACCTGAACCAAATCGGGTGTCAACAGTAAGAACGGTGGTTGCATAGCATGGTCGAAGACAGGACCTTGTGCCAGACCAAAAAATTATAGGGTGAGCTTTACTATTGCACCTACAAAGGATAGTAATTGCATTCGACACATTATAGACCATAATTAAAAGCATGTCATGGGACATTGCCTTAACAGTTGCTTGTTCAACGCTTTCCTTTACAACCGGAAGGTAGTTTATCGAAAGGTAATATACGGAGCAAGTATACTGGACGTGTTGCTTTCCCAATACAAGGTTAACAAGTGGGTGACACAAAACCATAAGTTTTGAGCTAAAATTTTCAAATCTGAAACCCACCAAACCCACAAAAACATTTTGCAAACACCGGTGAAGGGTTATGCCGGAAAATTTATTTAGGGTAAAAACTAGATTGAATTTTCAAAATATCAAATGTTTTCATAAAAATCCAATTTCCTTAAGGATCTAAATTTTCATAGTCATATGGGACTGTAAACCACAACGTTACTACCATTGTTCATACCGCCGTATAGAATTCACTAATGTACAAAGTGTGAAGAATAAAGAAGTGATTCTAATATTTTTATTTCAAGACTATATTGCTTGAGGACAAGCAACGCTCAAGTGTGGGAATATTTGATAATGCTAAAAACGAACATATATTTCATAGCATTATCCCTCAAGAAAGACAAGCTTTTAGTTGCAATTGTTCTATTTACAAGTAATATTTGTTTAAATAATAAAAGGTGAAGACAAAAGACAGATTCGACGATTTGAAGACGCAAATGACCAAAAAGCTAAAAAGTACAAAGTACAATCAAAGTGGTTCAAATTATTGATGAGAAACGTCTCAAAATTGTAAGAGTACAAGACACAAAATGCAAAGTACAATATATTAAATAGTACACAAGGACGTTCGAAAATTCGGAACCGGGACCTAAGTCAACTTTCAACGCGCGACGCAACGGGCCGAAAATTACAAGTCAACTATGCACATAAATATAATAATAATATATAAATAATTCTTAAAATTAAATATATATTATATTTATATATTAAAAACCATCGGCAAAGCTAGGATCCAAAGTGTGAGCTGGAATCTACAGCTCCGCACTCGCGGAGCTTCGAAGGCAAGAAAAACCACACTCGCGGAGTGCACAGTATCTAGATGGGGCCTATAAAAGGCAACACATTTTGCTGAATTCGATACATCTTTTTCTTCGTCATTCACTCGTATAATATATATATATATATATATATATATATATATATATATATATATATATATATATATATATATATATATATATATATATATATATATTATAATTATAATTTTAATTTTAATTTTAATTTTAATTTTAAATTCTAATAATAAGGGTATGTTAGCGAATGTTGTAAGGGTGTAAGTCGAAACTCTGTCCGTGTACCACTACGCTATTAATATCCACTGTAAGTTATGTTTAATTTTATTGTTAAATTAATGTCTCGTAGCTAAGTTATTATTATGCTTATTTAAGACGAAGTAATCATGATGTTGGGCTATAATATTAAAGATTGGGTCATTGAACTTTGTACCATAATTGGGGTTTGGACAAAAGAACGACACTTGTGGAAATTAGACTATGGGCTATTAATGGGCTTTATATTTGTTTAACTAAATGATAGTTTGTTAATTTAATATAAATATTTACAGTTGGACGTACCTATAAATAACCATATACACTCGATCGGACACGATGGGCGGGATATTTATATGTACGAATAATCGTTTATTTAACCGGACACGGGAATGGATTAATAGTTATTAATAGACTTATTAAAACAGGGGTGAATTATGTACAAGGACACTTGGCATAATTATTAACAAAGTATTAAAACCTTGGGTTACACACAGTCGATATCCTGGTGTAATTATTAAACAAAGTATTAAGACCTTGTTACAGTTTAAGTCCCCAATTAGTTGGAATATTTGACTTCGGATATAAGGATAATTTGATGAGGACACTCGCACTTTATATTTATGACTGATGGACTGTTATGGACAAAAACCAGACGGACATATTAAATAATCCAGGACAAAGGACAATTAACCCATGTGAATAAACTAAAATCAACATGTTAAACATCATGATTACGGAAGTTTAAATAAGCGTAATTCCTTTATTTCATATTTAATTATACTTTTCATTATCGCACTTTTATTTATTATCATTGTATTTAATTTCACTTTTAATTATCGTACTTTTTAATTATCGCAATTTTATTTTATCGCAATTTCATTATCGTTATTTATTTTACGCTCTAAGTTATATTTATTTTTAATATTTTACATTTAGGTTTTAACTGCGACTTAAGTTTTAAAATCGACAAACCGGTCATTAAACGGTAAAACCCCCTTTTATAATAATAATACTACTTATATATATGTTTGTATTTTTACAATTATAAGTTAAAAATATAGGGTCAAACTTGGCTAAAGATCCCTGTGGAACGAACCGGACTTACTAAAAACTACACTACTGTACGATTAGGTACACTGCCTATAAGTGTTGTAGCAAGGTTTAGGTATATCCATTCTATAAATAAATAAATATCTTGTGTAAAATTGTATCGTATTTAATAGTATTTTGTAGCAAAAATATAACTATTTCCTAGTACGCCTCGCATACATCAATAATGATAATAAAAGTTCTCGTCCCTCCCTTGGGTAGAGCAATTTCGGTTCAACGACCTAGTTTTCAACTCATGACGAATTTTAAAAAATCATATTTTTAACTTAGTGAAATAAAGTAAATTTTTGTTTTTAAATTCACACCAAACTTAAATTTAAAATGCATAAAATTAAAAATTTCATATTATTAAAATTAAAAATTTACACCAAATTTATATTATATTTTTGTTTTTATACATACAAACTTATATTAAAAATATTAATTTTTAAAATATTTAAAAACTTAAATATATTGATTTTAAAAATTTACATTAATAATTTAATATTTATATATTAATTTTAAAAACATGGTAAAAATTAAAATTCAAAATCTTTTTGGTCTTTTATCCCACTTTAATCAATCAAATATTATCAAAAATATACGCCCCTCTTTTCGATAAAGTAAACGAATTTTTGAAATATTTTGGTTTGATTGATTAAAGATATTTATACCTTAAGAATAAACGGTAAATTTCGCAGTGATGTAATAAATTTTTGTATGATATCAATAATTTCGGTTACGCATACCTAATTTTATTGAATACCAATTTAATACTTTATAGCGAACGATTCAGCGTTTATTATCAAAAGGTTAAAAGCAATAAAAATAAAAATAAAAACTGTACATGCTTACCTGTGAGAAAGAATTCTCAGAGACCTGCTTTAGCCGACTCATAGGAGAGTCGTGTGATTTAGTTCTCCATAGCTTCATGTGACCATTTTCCGTATTTATAACATCTTTCAAGATGTCGTGCTCTTCTTTTTGTTGCTGATTTTGATTTGCCTTTACCAAAATGTATCTTATGATGATCTTTTCTTAGTTCTTTTCTTACTTCGTCCATTTTGCTTCTTATGAATGATACCAATTCACTCAGAAGGGTGTCATTATTACATTTAGTAATCATAGCGTGTAGCTTTAGACCATGGTTCAGATCAAAGGAATTCTTCATCTCGTAAAACCTAAAAAAAATAAAAATTCAGAATGGAGAGAGAAGACTAGTTCTTTAGGGTCTGCTAGGGAAAGACCATTCAGATTCCATTTTCGGAAACTACACGAAAACAGAATATCTAACTGTAACATAAATATATAATACCCTATAAGATTCGAACCTTCCCACACTTAGTTAGCTGTGGTGTCGAAATTGTGATTAACTTCATCTTCACTTAGTTAGCTGTGATGTCTTGATCGAGTTACAGGTGGTGAACGTATAAAAGGTGGTGAACGTTTTGCTCGGTGCATTCACTGAATATCCTATTAGTTATAAAAATAAAAATTATATAAGTTATCAAATTAATAGACTTTTCTGATTTTGCCCACATTTCGAATAGCCAATAGATGCAGCAGGTAGCCAGGACCCTTTAAATCGGAAGCCCACAACTCGCCACTAACAAATCCAACTATTACTACGAACCAGAAAATTTTGGATGTCTATTAATTTAACCACTTAAAATAATTTTTTCGTCGAATTTTAAAGAAATTTTAGAGAAGAAATAGAAAATTCTATGTCCTAAAAACTAGAGTGTCGAGAAATAAGAAAGAAAAAGAGCGAGTCGAAAAACTTCGAAAAAATAAAAGGTCGAAAAATAATTAAAAGAACGTAGCGCGTCGAAACTTAAAATTAAAAACTAAAAATTAAAAGTTGCGTCTAAAGGTATTAAAACTTAAAAGGAATACTATATCCAAAACGGCAATAACTTAAAAAGTACTAAAATCTTAAAACGGCGTCGCAAAATTCTAAAGCACCTAAATCTTAATCTAAAGAAAAAGCACTTAAGGGATTTTACGACAATGCCCAAAAATCTAGAAATAAAAATAACTACGGCAAAAACTATATCTTAAAACTAATTACGAGCGAAAAAAAATTTACAACATACGAATTAAACTAATAAAAAGATACGGAAATATAAAAATAAAACTAAAGTTATAAAAATACAATTTTTTATAAAAATATTATTTTTATATTATTTATTTTATAAAAGTAATAAGTTTATATATTTAATAAAACTAATTTTAACTTAAAATACAAATAATAAATAAACTAAACTAATTAATATAAAATATAACCCTAATTAGGGTTTAATAATAATAATAATTAATAATAACCGTAATTATTGCTGTTACCAGGTTCAGTAGGGCGTGTCAGAACCCTTCATGCGGTCGCATGAGTTTTGGTCTGCAGATCCATGCGGTCGCATGAATTAAAAAATCGGGCCAGATTATTTGGGCTGCTACAGTGTAGCCCGAATATAATTTTAATTTTTTTTCTGTTTTAAATTTTCTGTTTTATAATTATATAAAATAAATAAAAACTTATATTTTTACAAAAAAAAACTACCTATTAGTTTTTGTAACTAAAAAAAATACAAACTTTTTAATTTTTTTTATATTTTGAACAACTCTTAAAAATATATATATTTTGTTTTTCTTTTTATATTTTTGTATTTTTAATATCTAAAACGTATTTTTACAAAAGTAAATTAAAAATCTTTTTTTTATATATATAGCGTTTCGCTTCCGGCGTTTAAGCAGTCCCCGGCAGCGGCGCCAAAAATACTTGATGTGCATAGAGGTGTATACGAAATTGTTATATTTTTACTACAAAATATTATTAAATACGATACAATTTTACACAAGTTATTTATTTATTTATAGAGTGGATATACCTAAACCTTGCTACAACACTTATAGGCAGTGTACCTAATCGTACAGTAGTGTAGTTTTTAGTAAGTCCGGTTCGTTCCACAGGGAGCTAGCCAAGTTTAACGCTATATTTTTAAAACTATATTTGTATAAATATAAATTTAAATATAAGTAGTATTATTATTATAAAAGGGGTTTTTACCGTTTAATGACCGGTTTGTCGATTTTAAAACTTTTAGTCGCAGTTAAAACCTAATGTAAAATATTAAATATATAAAAGACTTAATTTAAAGCGTAAAGTAAATGACAAATAATTAAAGTGCGATAAATAAAAGTACGATAATTAAAATGACAATAAATTAAAGTGCAATAATTAAAAGTGCAATTAAATATGAAATAAAGGAATTATGCTTATTTAAACTTCCGTAATCATGATGTTTGACGTATTGATTTTAGTTTATTACCATGGGTTAATTATCCTTTGTCTTGGATTATTCGATATGTCCATCTGGTTTTTGTCCATAACAGTCCATCAGTCATAAATATAAAGTGCGAGTGTCCTCGTCAAATTATTCTTATATCCGAAGTCAAATATTCCAACTAATTGGGGACTTAAACTATAATTACACCAATTTTCGCTGTATATAATTCACCCCTGTTTTAATAAGTCCATTAACTATTAATCCATTCCCGTGTTCGGTTAAATGAACGATTATTAGTACTTATAAATATCCCGCCCATCGTGTCCGATCGAGTGTATATGGTAATTTATAGGTACGTCCAATTGTAAATCTTTATATTAAATTAACAAACTATCATTTAATTAAACAAATATAAAGCCCATTAATAGACCATAGTCTAATTTCCACAAGTGTCGTTCTTTTGTCCAAACCTCAATTATGGTACAAAGTCCAATTACCCCGTCTTTAATATGTAGCCCAACATCACGATTACTTCAATTTAAATAAGCATAATAATAACTTAGCTACGAGACATTAATTTAAAAAGTTTGAACATAACTTACAATGATTAATAATAGCGTAGCGTTACACGGACAGAATTCCGACTTACACCCTTACAACATTCGCTAACATACCCTTATTATTATTAAAATTAAAATTAAAATTAAAATTATAATATACATATATATATATATATATATATATATATATATATATATATATATATATATATATATATATATATATATATATATATATATATATATATATATATATATATATATATATATATTACGTTTGAGAGAGAGATAGATAAAAGATGTGTTAAGTTCGACCAAAAACTGCGAAATTTATAGATGTGGCCAGATATTTGCTGCCATACGATCGCATGGAGATTGTTCTTGCTGGCCATGCGATCGCATGGCCTGGGATTCCAGCTCACATTCGATTGTTTTCTTCTTGCCGACAGTTTTATTAAATAATATAATATATAAATAATTTTAAGAATTAATTATATATTATATTATATTCATGTGCATAGTTGACTTGTAATTTTTAGTCCGTTGCGTCGAGCGTTGAGAGTTGACTCTGGTCCCAGTTCCGAATTTTCGAATGTCCTTGCGTACAATTTAGTATCTTGTATTTTGCGTTTTGCGGCTCGTACTCTTGTAACTTTTAGACGTTTCTCATCAATAATTTGAACCACTTTGATTGTATTTTGTACTTTTGAGCTTTTTGGTCGTTTGCATCTTCAATTAGTCGAATCTGTCTTTTATCTTCACCTTTTATTATTTAAACGAATATCACTTGTAAATAGAACAATTGCAACTAAAAGCTTGTCTTTCTTGAAGGATAACGCTATGAAATATATGTTTGTTTTTAGCATTATCAGTTGACATTCGCAATTGTTGCGGCTATTCGTTCAGTTATCATTTCCTCAATCTGTGCTGCTGTGGGCGTTGATCTTCCGTTTGCCATTGATATTCGAAACAGAAATTTCGACTTAAGTCAAAATCCAGCATTCAATAAATAGTAATACGGTATATGGTAACCAACATGGAATCAACACAACACATGCTAATTAAGTAATGCAACTAGATACAGATACCACAAAATCATCATATAGTAACGTGAATAGTTCACCGTACAGAAATTAAACAACACAAAGTTCCATTTATTAAATAAGAAAGTTGCATACATCCGCATAAGGTTCGTACAATACATGAGTAAAACATGAAACTACAACGAGATTACATAATGAAATCTAATACAATAGCTCTATGGTGACGGTGGGTAAAGGATGTCCATCATGTGGGACACCTGGTCCTCGAGCTTAGTTACCCGAGCACGGAGGATATGCAGTTCCCTCGTCAGTTTCTCGACGACGGGGGATACTGGTGGGGCAGGCGGTGCAGATGGTACAGGTGGAGCTGGTGGTGCAGACGATGCTGGTGGAGCTGGTGGTGCAGATGGTCCAGCACCAGAAGTAGATGCTGCATAACGGGAAGCCTTACGCACGAATGGATCGGCAGGGTAAGGCACAACCCGCTTACAGGCGGTAACTCTAACCTTCAGTCCATGTGCGTTAACGAATGACCTACCTCCGTTAACCCCCGAAATAATAGTACCATCGAAACGATACCGCTTCTTCGGCAGGGTAGAGGGCGGCTGCACGGGCGCCTCCTCAGGGTCCTCGTCGGAATCCTCGTCAGAATCCTCCTCGCTAAAGTCATCGGATGATGAGTCTTCTGAATCATCTGAAGGCGGATGTGCTCGGCCAGTAGTCATAAGTCGGTATATGCCGGGCGGGATCAGCACGACACGTCCATCAGGAAGGCGTCTAGCCCAATGTCCATGCTCATTGCAGAAAGGACCGTCCCCATTTTCCCCAGGAATCACAGCACCACCGGAATGGTGTTGTGGCTCCGAGAGTCATGGGTTAGGTGGAGCTGGAATCTCCTCTGGCTCCTCGTCTCCATCGGAGATGATGATCAGGTCAGGTGCATGGCTACTGTCCCCAGAGGATGAATCGCCAGAGTCACTGGAAGGTAGCGATGACGGGATCTGTGAGTCGGCAGCAGCTGCAGGCGAGGCGGCAGATGAATCTGAGTCGTTGTCCAAGTCAATGATGATGGGCGGGATATCCGACATCTGAACAAGGAAAAATAACTTTTTCCATGTTAGTAAGTCATATAGCAAGCACGTATTAGGCAAAGTAACTACGACAGTCTAGATCATGTATAGTAGTAAGTAGCATGGCAATAATGACAAATATCATGCAATCGAAAGCAGATAATAGCATGCAGTAGTGAAAGCAAGTAGTAGTATATGGATATATCAGTAAAAGTAAGCAGCAGCATGTAGCAAGTTCCGCAGAAACAAGTAAACTAGCAAGTTGTAGATTAGTCCTATTAGTGAATCCTACTCGATCCGGTCTAGACTCACTAATGCAACCTAATTCCCTACAACCAACGCTCTGATATCAAATGTGATGCCCCATACAAAATTAACGTGTATGGATCATCAACAACAGGATCATTACAAGGTCAAACACTCTATGCTGTTTTAAAATAAGTTTGCATTCATAAGAAAAGGTGACGTCATAACCAACGTCAAATGTTTAACATACGACAGTGTATTCTACGAATAGAAGGCAATAATAATAGTACGTGACCAAATGGTCATTACAAATTCATTGTTTCAAAAGTACATAGTTTGAATGCAAAATAAATGTTTCATGCGGAGACATCTCTAACAGAAGCAGCGGGTGTCTACACAGCAATACTACAACAGCGGAAGCAATCAAACCTCTAAGCACCTGAGAAAACATGCTTAAAAATGTCAACACGAATGTTGGTGAGCTATAGTTTAAGTATAACAGTAATGTAAGGTAGGCCACGAGATTTCAGTGTTTCAAACCAGTATGAAAAGTATATGTTCAACCGTAGGCACTTGGTAACTAAAATATCACCCCCTAAAAGTACACTTGGCGAGTGCATAAGTTTAAGAAGTATTAAACACCCGTTAAATGCTAGCGCTACTAGCCCGAGTGGGGATGTCAAACCCTATGGATCCATATCTAAGATTCGCGTTCACCGGTTCAAAGACCAATGACTAAACGTTACCGAGATAAGGGGAATGTTTATGCCATTGTATAACCCACACATATATAAAGGTTATGTACTCATTCCTAGTATGTAAAACGTAAAACATGCATGTATTCTCAGTTCCCAAAATAGTTAAAGTAAAAAAGGAATGCTATAACTCACAGTGAAAAGTAGTAAGGTCGGTACGAGATAAGTAAGCAAATAGTTGGTCCGAAAGGTCCTCAACCTAAGTCAAAAGTTACTAGTTAGTAAATCATTCCCAAAGGTTTAAAAGTATGTAAATTAGGTCTTAAGTATCATCATCATTCATCATAAATCAAAAAGGGTAAAGTAAGTTTCAATCAAGAATAGAGTTCGAAACAAAGGCTGACTTCGTTCAGTTGCCCCGACCTCTATATAAACTGAAATGAGGTGAGACCAGTGTTCATGGCTCCATATATGAGTCCCCTAGTTGCTGACCAATTTCCAGAACCAAATTTGTCTTTCTTTGACCGTGGTGACTGTTTAAGTGCGAGTAGGTCAGAAATTTCAGCACAACGTTATAAGGGCGTAGTGACTTTCGGAAGGCTATAAATCCTAAACCGTAACTCGGATTAAGACGAGGCCTAAATGGAAAATCATATACTCGAACCAAACTAACTGGAAATAAACTTTCTAGTAGCCCAGGTAGCCTGATCAGACCCAGAAAACAGTAAACAAAGTGCTCCGGTGGGTTCTTGGTGTTTGATGCTCATCACGGTTCTCATCCTTGATGCCTATAGCTTCAAGTGTACAACTCGTTGATATGTTTGCATCATCTTAACCAAGTTTTGACCATCATAATACTAGTGTATATCTAAGATATGTAGCACAACTCATTTAAGGGTTGTAAGTAGGTTGATGAACCAAAGTTACATCAAGATCTTAGATCTGACATATACATGAGTTCTAAAAGTAATATTAAGCTATAAACTTGAATGTAAACTAAATAAACAAGATCTTAAGTTGTAGAACTTAGATTTTAGTTAGATCTTAAAGATCCTAGACTAAAAAGTCTAGATCTAGTGTTCTTAAGTTAAACCCTAAGTTATAGAACTTGGATCTTTACTTTAATGAAACCATAAGTTATGACACTTAGATTTTCATCTTGAAAATGTATTTTAGCTCATAAGCTTTTGTTTACAAAAAAAATTGGAAGACCATAAGCTATAGAAACTTAGATCCAACATAAGTGTACGAAGTTATAACTAGAAAGTTTAACTTCCATGTTCTTGAACTTACAAGTTTAACTTTAGTTTCAAGAAAAATGAGATCAAGTTTAACTAGTAATACTTGACCAACATATATAAATCATGAATTTAAAAGAAAGAAATAAACTAAATCTACAAGTAAAAAGTTCATGTTTGTTTCAAACTTAAGAAGATTCAAGCCAAAACTTGGATCTTTAAGAACATAAACCTTAAGTTTATAAAACATGAACACAAGTAAGATCTTAAAGCTTATGAACTTTAGATCTTTATAACATTTTAAGTGTAGAATCATAAGTTATAGAACTTAGATTCTTGTTCTGGACTTCTCATCAAATAAATGATGGAAGGAAACAAGATTTATGAAGATACAAACTAACAAGTTTGATCTTTAACAACAAACAACAACAAACAAGTAACAACCAAATGATGATGATACATGTGCTAGTAATCGGTTTTTCAAAGGAAAAAGAGAAGAAAGAAAAAGATGTGTTACTTACAATTTGAGAGAAAAGTTAGAGTGAAAGAAAGTGTAAGTATGAAGTGTGTGTAAAATGAAGTAGAATACTAGCAAATAAGTAACAAAAAAAAATTTAAAATGGAACTCCCTTCACCCCTACACAAACCGTCAGCCAAGGTGTCAAAAAGGGGAAGTCAATGTGGTGCTTTCATGTATGGGAAGATGTTGTTTGCTAGGAAAGTGTATAAGATAAATGCATGGGAAAGAGGTGTAAGCATGCTTGCAACATTTTTCTCCTCATTTAACTAATTAATCCATGTTTAAGCTTAATGGATCATTAGCATAATAGTGGGCTTACTAGTAGTCCATTAAGAAAAGTAGGGTGGGCTTCCAAGTCCAAATCCATTAATAAAAGCCCAAGTCCAAGTATGTAACAATTTAATAAATAAAGCCCAAGTAATTAACTACTTGCATTAGTTAATTAAAATAATTAATAATAAATTAATTATGAATGTAAATAATATTCGAAATATTATCCGTGAAAAGCGCGCGTCGAAATGACAAGTCGGGACATTTAAAGTCGAATACGGTAACAAGTAAAATGTATGAGAATACATTTAGTATAACGCATGTATTTATAATAAATATTAATAATATAAGTCAGAAAATCAAGGGTCGTTACATCATGAACCCTAATAGAGATATTCATTAGGTTACTCATACGTAAACCACAGCATACAAATCTCCATCGTACGAATAAAGCTTCTTACGATCTTAAAGACTTTCAGGTACGTCTCGAACTATAAATCCTTCATGTCTTTGGGCCACTCAACCTCGTATGCTAGGTTGTTGGTGGACTCTCAAATCGGACACCCTGTCGGAATCGAAACGATACCGATGTGGGTTATCCACGACTACGCGTCAGAGGTCCGAATGTCGCTAGTCCATAAACCCTATTATGCACTCAAGTGTAAGTTCACCTTGACCCCGTGAAAATATGCTTGATCATTTGGCGCCATCCGTGGGAACGGTTACATGAACAAGAAGGAAATTCATATTGAATATAATTCGTTTTTGTGTTTTCCATAAAATATTATTTGTTCACACTAATCGGTCGATTTCAGGTAATTCACCTAATTCAGATCAATGGCGGGCAACAAAGGTTCGAAGCTGACTTTTCAGACATTTACAGGTCAACGAACACCTGCACAAACATCAAAACAGGCATCTGTGGTAGAAGGGAAAAAGGTGTCAAAACCTCCTTCGACAGAAGCTATCCTAACGGGGCCGACAGCCGCCGTGACTGAAAAAACGTTTCCTCCAATCATGGTAGGGACATAAAGTGAACGGCTGCAGAGTGATGGGGAAGATACGCCCCCAGCAGTAGAAACTAGCTATATACGTTTCAAAGAAACGGAAACGGGAAGCACGAAGTTTAACGACCCGTCCTAATCCATCTAGATGAGTGTATTACATTTGGTTACATCATGAGGTACTTGACCTCTATATGATATATTTTACAAACATTGCATTCGTTTTTAAAAGATAAACTTTCATTTCATCGAAAGTTGACAGACATGCATATCATTTCATAATATATCCAACTATAAACGACTTAATAATAATCTTGATGAACTTAATGACTCGAATGCAACGTCTTTTGAAATATGTCATGAATGACTCCAAGTAATATCCTTAAAATGAGCAAATGCACAGCGGAAGATTTCTTTCATACCTGAGAATAAACATGCTTTCAAGTGTCAACCAAAAGGTTGGTGAGTTCATTAGTTTATCATAAACAATCATTTTCAATAAGATAATAGACCACAAGATTTCCTTCATTCAATAATCATACACTCGCAAGTGTTTAAAAATCATTCATATGGATTGAACACCTGGTAACCGACATTAACATAATGCATATAGAATATCCCCAAAACAGAAATCCATCTATATAATATAAACTCGAAGTACTAAAGCATACCATTTTCTAGTATGGGGGGAGTTAGGGCCCGCAGATCTACCTTTAGGATTCGCGTCAATTAGGGTGTCTGTTCCCTAATTCTTAGGTTACCAAGCTAAAAGGGTGATATTCGATTTCGATAATCCAACCATAGAATGTAGTTTCGATCATTTGTGTCTATTGCGTAAAACATTTATAAAAGCAGCGCATGTATTCTCAGTCCCAAAATATATATTGCAAAAGCATTTAAAAAGGGAGCAAATGAAACTCACGATACTGTATTTTGTAGTAAAAATACATATGACGACATTGAACAATGCAGGGTTGGCCTCGGATTCACGAACCTATATCATTTATTTATTTATTAATACACATTATTGTAATCGAACAATATATATATAATTTTATTAGTTATATCATTTTTATATTATATATATATATATATATATATATATATATATATATATATATATATATATATATATATATATATATATATATATATATATATATATATATATATATATGTTTTATATTTTCATTTTGTATATAAAAATATTAGTTCTGTTATATTTTATGTATTAAATATTATTTATATATATTTTTCATTTGTCTGTTAAAATAGTAATTATAATAATACCAAAATAATATTAGTAGTGATTAAAATGATAATAATGATGATAATAATGATAATGTAGTTGTTATAATAATAATAATGATATTAGTAATAATAAAAATGATACTAATATTAATAATGTCAAAATTAATAATCTTATTTTTAAAAATAATAATTTTATATATCTTTATACGGATCTTTATGACTTATAAACTTAGTAGTAGTAATTAGCATCTTACGTCATTTTTATCTTAATATCAGGATGTATATATTATGTTTATAGTCTAACTATAATTTTATTAACATCTACTTAATACTTTTAAATTCTAAGATCATCATATTAATATTAAAACTAACTCAATTAATAATAATAACAGTAATAATAATAATAATGATAAATATAATAACGATAATGGTTTTTCTCATAATGATACCACTAATAATAACCTAAATGATAATGCTAATAATAATACTTAATACTTAATAATAATAATAATAATAATAATAATAATAATAATAATAATAATAATAATAATAATAATTGTAACTATAATCGTAATAACAAATGATACTCCGTACTTAATACTTGTATAACAGTTATAATAATAATATTAATAATAACAATAACAATAACAATAACAATAATAATAATAAAAATAATAATAATGATAATAGTAAATAAAATACTACCTCAAAGGAAAGTGTCTTAAAAAAAATAGCAGCCCACGCCCGGGCTCGAACCCCTGACCACTCGCAAACCCACTAACACCCTTAGCCATCGCTCTGTCGCTTGTTTATCTGTTTTAAACCCTTTCCATTTACTTATATCCCATATTATTATTATGTTCCTATTCTTCTTCCTCTTCCTTAATTTCAGTCGACCGAACCCAAATGTAAATCATAACAACAACAACAACAGCAAAAAATTCGTTTTTATTTTGTAATCAACACAGAATATCAGGTTGTGAGAATTTAAAAAAAAATAATAATAAAAGAAACAGCAATTCTGTTGCAGTCGCGAAGAAAGAAAGAAAAAGAATAAATAAATAACTCAAACATGATTTTGAATTCAAGATCATTTTGGACAAAGCTTATAACACGAAGTAGGTTCTAATTCACTCCTAGAATCTTTCTCACCCATCAATTTATCTCTAATCATAAAAACGAATTCCAATTTTTCTCAAGAACAATTTAGTTGACTTTTGTAATTACAGCTTTGACTCGAAAATTCTCAATGGATATAATGAATTGGAAGCTGAGATTTTACAGAAAGTTTGTGTGAAAAATACCTAACAACACTGTATTAATAGATTTTGAAGAATCGTTTGAAATTGAGCTATAAAAAAATGTACACGAACAGAGGCTTCAGCGGTTTTATATCTTTTTTTCTGTTTTTGTTTTTCGAATTGCAGCAAAAGGATTTTATGGAGTGATTGAGTACAGAATGAGGCTTCTATAATTGATCACAATTGTAGTAATGTGAATTGATATGGACACTTAACAAATTGAAGACAGAAATTAGACAGGAACGAATAAAGAAAAAAATATAGTACATTTTGATTTTGATGGCTAACCAATTTTGCTTTATCTGATTCCTTTTAATTTGTACAAAAATTACGAGACACCCAAAATCGATCTACAGCATGATAGCTGATGTGTGCGAGGTGTAGTACGAAATACTATTAATTTTACTATGATATACGACGAAATATTATACGATTTACACAAGTTTTATTTATTTATATAGAATGGGATATACCTAAACCTTGCTACAACACTATAGGTAGTGTACCTAATCGTAGAGTAGTGTAGTTTTTAGTAAGTCCGGTTCATTCCACAAGGAGACGGCTTATTGCGTACACTATATTTTTAAACAATTATATTTGTATATATATATATATATATATATATATATATATATATATATATATATATATATATATATATTAGTAATATAGTATTATTATTATTATTATAAAAGGGGGTTTTACCGTTTAATGTGTGACAACCCGGAAATTTCCAACCAAATTTAAACTTTAATCTTTATATGTTTCCGACACGATAAGCAATATTTGTTAAGTTAAATTTCAAGAATTTTAAACTATGTTCATACATTCATTCGACCTCGACCAAGTTCCAACGATTCACGAACCATTAAATGAATATGATTATATATGTATATGTGTATATATATATTATAACTTGAAACGTAAACAAAATATTAGATTAAATACTTTATATGATTGTATCTGTTTCAAAATGTTTATCAATGGAATTAGAAGATAAGATTAAATGATTGAATTATCAGATATATTCAATTATGATTACAAGTCTCTGTTGAAAAGCCCACGTTGATTTGAGAAATCTTTCTATTTTAACAATATTCAGAAAATGGTAAAGTGATTTATAAATAAGAACAAATTGTTAATCATTGAGAACTAGACAAAGGATAGTGGAAGATTGAATCTCATAAAGACTCGATTGATCTATTTAGTTTCAAACGTACAAAAACGTTTTCAGTTTAAAAAGAACTTTATTATTAAAACGTATATAACTTTTATAAATATCTAGAACCACTTTTGACAACTCATTACTTAACTAGTATGATAAAGATAACGATATTTATATTTTATTTTATTAAATATATATAATGATTTAAATTAATATTATATATATTTATACGCGTATTATACGTATTATGTAGTTTTATACTTTTACTATACTTAAACTTTACCTTTACTTTATTTTTACTTTACTTTAACTTTAACTTTAATAATTCACTTTAATAATTCATACTTTAATAATTCATACTTTAATAATTCACTTTAATAATTCATACTTTAATAATTCACTTTAATAATTCATACTTTAATAATTCACTTTAATAATTCATAGTTTAATAATTCACTTTAATAATTCAAAAATCTATTATAAATAGAATTCAATAGGTTTCATTATTTCATAGAAACTTGAAAATATTTTTCTCTAAACTCTCTCAATCGATTTACATATATATATTTACTCCATATTATTTCAAGATATTATTAGTATACATAAATATTACGTCAGAGTACTGTCCGAGTGATTTCGAAATTGTTTTTCGAGTGGGATTGGATTAAGGAAATTATGGGTTATAGCTATGGAGGTGATTGGGTATGGTTCATGGGTATGCTCGCGAGGTCAATATAGTATTTATCATCTCCGTTGCGTCTACGTACCTTTCCTGCAATATTGAATCTCAATATTAATACGTGAGTACTCATAATTTAACTTTTACATACTAATAGTGTATCCCTGACTAGTGCTCGAGTATATAGGATTATGCATGTTTGTACTTTTGATATTGCCTTTAGTTAGGTTATGTTGAATCCTGAATTAGTTATATATGCGACTGAGATAAGGTATAAGATATGCATGTTGTTGGAAAGCTAGCGAAAAATTAAGAACTTTTCATTTAGATATCGAATGATTTCGATGAACGGATTTGAAGTTATAGTCCATTGAATTTTTGTATTATTATTAAAAATGATTATTATTATCGTCGTTATTATCGTCGTTCCAGTTTTATCTTATTATTATTATTATTATTATTATTATTATTATTATTATTATTATTATTATTATTATTATTATTATTATTATTATTATTATTATTATTATTATTATTATTATTATTATTATCTTTATCAATAAAAGGATTTATCATTAAAAAAAATTATTATTTTTTTATTATTACTATCGTTATTATCGTTAAAGTTATAATTAGTATTATTATTATTATTATCCAATTATTATTATTATTATTATTATTATTATTATTATTATTATTATTATTATTATTATTATTATTGGTATTATTATTATTATTATTATTATTATTATTATTATTATTATCATTATTAATATATATATCATTATTTAAAAATGGTTATTGTTATTGTTAATATTATTATTACTATATTATCATTAAGATAATTATTAGTATTATCGTTAATAATGTTATAGTAACTATCATTATTAATATTAGTGTAATTAAAACAAATATTTGTAACACCTAATTATTTTGATTACTATTATTATCATTATTACGAACATGATATAAAAGACGATTAAAAGCAATTAAACGAAACGATTAGGAAATAATGGGTAAGAGTATCATGATGAAATTAAAATATTATAAGATATTGATTTAGATAAAATTATCGTTCTTATTATTTTTATCATTACTATTATTATTAAAATTATCGTTAGTATTAAAACTATCATTTTAACAAAAATTATCATTTTAATAGAAATGTCATTGTTACTATAAAATATCATTATTATTATTATTTCAAATAGAATTATTATTTTAAAGATAATATTAAAAATTATCGTAAATATTAAAGTTATCATAATTAGAATTATCATTTTATCATAATGTCATCTTAGTAATTATAAATATTGATATTTTTATAATAATAATTATTATTACAAAATAATACAACTTTTACTTACTATCATTATAGATATTATTTTATCAAATAAATATTTGATACAAACATATTTTACTATGTGTAATAACTTACTTTAATAATACCTATCATATTATCTTTATAATATTAAATGAACCCTATAAATTTTATTACTTAATATATATAAAAGTATATTTTATTATATAAATATAATATAAAATTTTATTTATTAATAAATAAATTATATTATTTACTCTAATAAATCTTTTAAAAATATTTAAAAATATAAAACGACGATATTTAAACTATATATTAATCATGTATAGATTTTTGGAAATTATTTTGAGTCAAATTTACTTTTGTTGACTTTTGCATATTAGTCTCGAGCATTAGGATTGTGGTACACTATGACTTGACCTAATTTGTTAGACAAATATTGACCAACACATAAATATATATAATTAATTTAGGTTCGTGAATCCGAGGCCAACCTTGCACTTGTTCAATGACGTTATATGTATTTTTACTACGAAATACAGTATGGTGAGTTATAGTCCCACTTTTAAAATCTAATATTTTTGGGATGAGAATACATGCAGGTTTTATAAATGATTTACAAAATAGACACAAGTACGTGAAACTACATTCTATGGTTGAATTATCGAAATCGAATATGCCCCTTTTTATTAAGTCTGGTAATCTAAGAATTAGGGAACAGACACCCTAATTGACGCGAATCCTAAAGATAGATCTATTGGGCCTAACAAACCCCATCCAAAGTACCGGATGCTTTAGTACTTCGAAATTTATATCATGTCCGAAGGAGGATCCCGGAATGATAGGGGATATTCTTATATGTATCTAGTTAATGTCGGTTACCAGGTGTTCACCATATGAATGATTGTTTTTGTCTCTATGCATGGGACGTATATTTATGAGAACTGGAAATGAAATTCTTGTGGTCTATTAAAATGATGGAAATAAACGATTATGATAAACTAATGAACTCACCAATCTTTTGGTTGACACTTTAAAGCATGTTTATTCTCAGGTGTTAAAGAAATCTTCCGCTGTGCATTTGCTCATTTTAAAGATATTACTTGGAGTCTTCAATAGCATATTTCGAAGAACGTTGCATTCGAGTCATTGAGTTCATCAAAGATTATTATTAAATCAATTTATAGTTGGATAGTGGATATTATGAAATGGTATGCATGCCTGTCAATTTTCGATGTAAAGAAAGATTGTCTTTTAAAAACGAATGCAATGTTTGTAAAATGTATCATATAGAGGTCAAATACCTCGCAATGTAATCAACTATTGTGAATCTTTTATAATGTATATGAACGGGTCCTTTCAGTTGGTATCAGAGCGGTGGTCTTAGCGAACCAGGTCTGCATTAGTGTGTCTAACTGATAAGTCGTTAGGATGCATTAGTGAGTCTGGACTTCGACCGTGTCTGCATGTCAAAAGTTTTGCTTATCATTTCTAGTCAGAAATCATCTGCTTATCATCCATGGGAAATTATCTACTTATCATTATTAGTCTAGACACGTCTTGCTACATTAATTACATGAGTAGTGTATAGACAAAATTCATATCTTAGCGTATCTGCTAAATCATATCTTATCGTATCTGTTACTTTAAACTTTGCCTGACATATCCCGCAAATTCCTCCGTAATCTATGAAATCTTTTGATCTCTATATATAGATATCGTATGTAAATAGAATACCACCCGATAGCCGAAAAATCATTTTATATCGAAAATCCTTTATCCAATCGTACGAAATGGAATTTGTCATCAGTTCAAGTCACTCGGATTCCGAAATGGAATCTCACTCAAGCTCCGAAAGCAGTGTGACCGGAATGGATCAACCAATCAGTCATCACCTATTCTGGATGAATTGGGGATGGGTTTGTAGCCTCCTCAATCATTGGAAACAAGAAGAAGGCGATCCTTTCCATCCACCACATTGCCCTCTTGGCGAAGAACCTGAAGCACTTACCGGCGAACCTGTTCGAGACACGATTTTCTCTCTCATTTCCAGGGTATCTCGTCACGATTATATACTACATCAAATTCTAGATTTTATTTATCCGCTCGTTCCGACCAACAATCATCCTGGAATAATAGAAGAAGTCAACGAACTTCGCGCTCGGGTAGTGGCTTTGGAGAATATGGTGCAGAGATTACAAACACCAGCAGCAGCACCAGCAGCATAACCAGTACCACCATCATCAACGCCAACAGTACCATTACCACCTCCAACCACAACCGCGTTGTAAACCTCAACTTCACAATCTGTCCCACTAGCATTAACGTCATACGCACCATAGATACCAAGGAGTACCAACAACAATAACTGACGAAGTATTAATTCATAACTTCATTGGAGAAACATTCCGCGGCGATTATATAATCTCTAAAGTCTTAGAGATTATCTAATCTAGCCCTAACCATAAATCAGTTAAGCGAACCAAAATGATAGAAGGAAGAGTAGAAACCCTGACAAAAATGGTGTGTGATTAACAAGTTAAACTTGTTTTAACAACAGCATCAACAGTACCGTCAACGTCACCAGCATCGTCAGTACAGTCAACATCAGAATCAACAATACCTATAATATCACAAACTCCGTCAGTTCAAGAATCACTGTGGACATCATTACGAATCAATAACGTGTATATTGTATCAACAAGTTATGAAGAATTAACTCATTCCCTCTGAAGAAATTATATATATATATATTTTTTATATATATATTTTGAAATAAAAAATAAATCTTTCCGTGCTAAGCTATTGTGTGTGAATCTTAACTACTCGGTTAATTCATATTATAAATATGCAATAATGTACGTCCCTCGCCCGCGACTTAACCATCGTTAACTACAATCTCTGTCTCAATTCAACAAATTCCAGTTCCTAATAAATCAAGTATATATTTGATTTTACACTTCATCATTGATGTAACCGAAACTTTTCAGATAACATCATTCGTACTTTGCGAAGTTCACAAGAATTTAACGAAAACCAACATCACATCTCAACAAATAACGAAGTATTGATTCATAATTTCAATATTATTGAAGAAATACTTATGTAACCTCTAAAGCCTTCAAGGAATTATTCAATTCTAGTTCCAACCGTAAATCGGATGAGTTTAATTTAGTATTAACTCATTAAAATCTATGTTACATCTGAGGAGAATATATACATATATATTTTCATAAAGACTGTAATAAAATTCTTATGTACAAAATATTAATTGTGAAAATTTTTTAACGGGTAGGTAATACCCGAGAGATATATATAAATTCACAATTAATATGTTACATTCTTCGAATCAGATTAAGCATATTAACAATTATACTTCCTACTTTCACAATAATATACATTCTTTCATAGAAATTAAAACAACCATACTAATTCAAACCCAATTACATATTCTGATTTTAAAATCTCAGAATTTAATTCGAGATATAATCGGTACTATCACTTTTAGATTCCTACATCTTTCAAAGCTATACTTTGACTTCAAAAGTGTGTTAGAACATCAAATGTATATTAACGATTACAATCTGTGTTCAAAATCCTTCAAAATTCCTGAAGACACTTCAAATAATAAACAATCGAGATAATGATCCAACCACATATTAACCACAGTTTTGCATCTGAAAAGCTCTCGAAACCAGAGTCATAATTTAACACGTATCCGTGTCAGACCCTTTGGCATTTATTAGCAAAAATAACTTTGCGATTCCTTTTCAAATTAGTCAGTTTTGTCACAGCTTTAGCAAGTCAACTTTGACTTTTCAGTTGAAACAGTCTTATTATAACCTTGATATAGACGTTGCCCTTTCGTCATTGTTACCGGAGAACCTTTTATGTCTCACCACATTAAAAATAAACTTACCAACAACTTCACTGATCTTTGACTTTCCGAAAAGTCATTATATTTATCGAAACCCCATCATTTACTCATCCGCATCTTGTAACAAGAATTGTCATGCCAATTACTGGGAATCAGCAATTAGTATTTTGAAATCTTGCAGCATGTCTCTGCCAACAGTTATAGGTGTATATATAACGTCTATCTCCTAGACTTATATACTTTGAATGTGAAGTTTCTGAAAAACACCCTAAACTGCGAACTAGTTCTCCGAAGTTTGGAAAATGCTGATGAAGTAGCAAAAACTGTAAACGACCTTAACAGTCAAAAGTTTGATAATAAAGGATAGTGTGTTGGAAAAGCTTAGAAAAAGAGAAGGTTTGGAACTGGAAAACGGATTAAGCAAACCATGAAGGAGGCTATGGACAAATCACAAAGACTAAACCTGCCTTCAAAGAATCCAAATGATTCAGTGTCTGCTGAAATTATTATTAAATACCTTACTCCTGACTCTAAACCCTTGTGAATAATATTCTTCATCATCCTCTGATCTTAGATATTCTAAAATATCATCATATCTTTCATTATAAATATCCTCCATATTTCTGAAGATATTTTCTTACCTATTCTTATCTGGAATCATTTATCTCTTTGCGCTATCTGGATTACATCAAAAAGGAAACTGTTTAGTTCCTATACTCTGTAAACCTTTGAGTTTAAACTATGAATGTTTTTGAAGTAGTGTTGGAAACTGAAGCATGAGTTAGTATAATATAATGACACTTGATCAACGTGATTATATTACAGTAATTCATGCTGAGTTTCTAAATGGAACGTGATGATTCACAGATCATAACATCATCATGTGCCATGTTATACGACTCTTGTATTCTATTTAACCTCTAAAATATCAAGAAAATATTTCTTGATGATTCGGCCTTTTCCAAGGTATTCTAGTAATTTGACAAGTCAAGATCGTGCCATCACAATTTCCTTCCTAGAACATTAACAATGTTCATTCCGAAATTCATATCTGTGAATTCTGGACCATTACAAGCGGTGCTTAATCGCAAGAAGAAGAAACGAAAGGACAAAACTCCGAAATAGAAATTGGGGTATAAATTGCAGTAAATAAAAGAGAGCATTAACTGTGGATGACAATGATTATAGAAAATAGAAACAGAGACTTTGAAATATAAGGGAAGATATAAATCCCAACGACAAACCAAAAATTATAAACCATATATATCGATGCATATAGCAATATAAAGATACGGGAGAACTAGAAACACTATAAACCCAAGAGTATAGTAGAAGTAAATAGATTCTTCTGGCGGTAGATGAAAAAGAAGAATGACCGATATGAAAGTTATAAGTATATCGAGAATCAGAACTGAATGGAGCATATTGATGAACACTTTAAAATATGAGTTGAGGGGGAAAGAATAGAAGGTGATGAAACATGACTAGGAACTTAGAAATCAACAGATTTAACTCACACAATGACGGAATAAGTGAATCAAACCCTCTAGTAAGTAGGTTAAGCGTTTTGGGATTAATTTAGTCATACCATAACTAAATCAAGTGTGATTAGATCAACACCTAGAGCTATTATTCACCACCTGGGTGATTTGGGTTGAGAGAGAATCGGAGGAGCTCACCAGATCTGAGTGTGTGTAACAAATGAGAGGCTTAACCTAAAATGAAGAACATAAGACTTTATATACCCCTGCTGTTGACTCACCCGTACGATTCATCCATCACACATACGAGTTGGCTTCATCAGCTGTACGGGTGATCACTCACTCGTGTCTTCTCATTTAGGTTGTAACTGTGACTTAGCTCAGTATCAACCGTGCGTATGAGCCTATCAGCCGTACGAGTGAGGCTTCACTCGGACGTCTGACTAAGTCTAACATAGTCAAACATCCAAATCTCATTCCTGCAGTTCCTGTAACCACATACAAACACAGATAGTATAATAACGAACAATCATGGTGGCCTGTAAACTGTTGTACCTGCAATGGACGTGGGTAGATGTCTAGGGACTTGCATAAAATGCATCAACAGAAGGTTTGAGTTGTAAGGAAACGAAGGAGGTGAATTTATAAGAAAATCTCCGACAGAACAATTAAAATGGACGATCGCATTTAAAGCGGATCCTAATTCCCTTGATTACCGGAGAGTCAAATCTTATTAAGAAGATTTTCTTCAAATCCCTTGAAATCTGGGAATCAATCATATCTACGTCAAATGATAAGATGAATCTACACTTACTCATTTCACTCTTCTATGTTAGCTTCATTCGTACTCTTCATATAAATGGATTGTTTATCTAAATTATTCGCTGATAATAAAACTCTAATTTTCAGCCCGTATGCATCATGAAAACATACTTATTATCATTCACGAGCTTTCCACTCAAATTTCGGGACGAAATTTCTTTAACGGGTAGGTACTGTGACAACCCGGAAATTTCCAACCAAATTTAAACTTTAATCTTTATATGTTTCCGACACGATAAGCAATATTTGTTAAGTTAAATTTCAAGAATTTTAAACTATGTTCATACATTCATTCGACCTCGACCAAGTTCCAACGATTCACGAACCATTAAATGAATATGATTATATATGTATATGTGTATATATATATTATAACTTGAAACGTAAACAAAATATTAGATTAAATACTTTATATGATTGTATCTGTTTCAAAATGTTTATCAATGGAATTAGAAGATAAGATTAAATGATTGAATTATCAGATATATTCAATTATGATTACAAGTCTCTGTTGAAAAGCCCACGTTGATTTGAGAAATCTTTCTATTTTAACAATATTCAGAAAATGGTAAAGTGATTTATAAATAAGAACAAATTGTTAATCATTGAGAACTAGACAAAGGATAGTGGAAGATTGAATCTCATAAAGACTCGATTGATCTATTTAGTTTCAAACGTACAAAAACGTTTTCAGTTTAAAAAGAACTTTATTATTAAAACGTATATAACTTTTATAAATATCTAGAACCACTTTTGACAACTCATTACTTAACTAGTATGATAAAGATAACGATATTTATATTTTATTTTATTAAATATATATAATGATTTAAATTAATATTATATATATTTATACGCGTATTATACGTATTATGTAGTTTTATACTTTTACTATACTTAAACTTTACCTTTACTTTATTTTTACTTTACTTTAACTTTAACTTTAATAATTCACTTTAATAATTCATACTTTAATAATTCATACTTTAATAATTCACTTTAATAATTCATACTTTAATAATTCACTTTAATAATTCATACTTTAATAATTCACTTTAATAATTCATAGTTTAATAATTCACTTTAATAATTCAAAAATCTATTATAAATAGAATTCAATAGGTTTCATTATTTCATAGAAACTTGAAAATATTTTTCTCTAAACTCTCTCAATCGATTTACATATATATATTTACTCCATATTATTTCAAGATATTATTAGTATACATAAATATTACGTCAGAGTACTGTCCGAGTGATTTCGAAATTGTTTTTCGAGTGGGATTGGATTAAGGAAATTATGGGTTATAGCTATGGAGGTGATTGGGTATGGTTCATGGGTATGCTCGCGAGGTCAATATAGTATTTATCATCTCCGTTGCGTCTACGTACCTTTCCTGCAATATTGAATCTCAATATTAATACGTGAGTACTCATAATTTAACTTTTACATACTAATAGTGTATCCCTGACTAGTGCTCGAGTATATAGGATTATGCATGTTTGTACTTTTGATATTGCCTTTAGTTAGGTTATGTTGAATCCTGAATTAGTTATATATGCGACTGAGATAAGGTATAAGATATGCATGTTGTTGGAAAGCTAGCGAAAAATTAAGAACTTTTCATTTAGATATCGAATGATTTCGATGAACGGATTTGAAGTTATAGTCCATCGAATTTTTGTATTATTATTAAAAATGATTATTATTATCGTCGTTATTATCGTCGTTCCAGTTTTATCTTATTATTATTATTATTATTATTATTATTATTATTATTATTATTATTATTATTATTATTATTATTATTATTATTATTTTCTTTATCAATAAAAGGATTTATCATTAAAAAAAATTATTATTTTTTTATTATTACTATCGTTATTATCGTTAAAGTTATAATTAGTATTATTATTATTATCCAATTATTATTATTATTATTATTATTATTATTATTATTATTATTATTATTATTATTATTATTGGTATTATTATTATTATTATTATTATTATTATTATTATCATTATTAATATATATATCATTATTTAAAAATGGTTATTGTTATTGTTAATATTATTATTACTATATTATCATTAAGATAATTATTAGTATTATCGTTAATAATGTTATAGTAACTATCATTATTAATATTAGTGTAATTAAAACAAATATTTGTAACACCTAATTATTTTGATTACTATTATTATCATTATTACGAACATGATATAAAAGACGATTAAAAGCAATTAAACGAAACGATTAGGAAATAATGGGTAAGAGTATCATGATGAAATTAAAATATTATAAGATATTGATTTAGATAAAATTATCGTTCTTATTATTTTTATCATTACTATTATTATTAAAATTATCGTTAGTATTAAAACTATCATTTTAACAAAAATTATCATTTTAATAGAAATGTCATTGTTACTATAAAATATCATTATTATTATTATTTCAAATAGAATTATTATTTTAAAGATAATATTAAAAATTATCGTAAATATTAAAGTTATCATAATTAGAATTATCATTTTATCATAATGTCATCTTAGTAATTATAAATATTGATATTTTTATAATAATAATTATTATTACAAAATAATACAACTTTTACTTACTATCATTATAGATATTATTTTATCAAATAAATATTTGATACAAACATATTTTACTACGTGTAATAACTTACTTTAATAATACCTATCATATTATCTTTATAATATTAAATGAACCCTATAAATTTTATTACTTAATATATATAAAAGTATATTTTATTATATAAATATAATATAAAATTTTATTTATTAATAAATAAATTATATTATTTACTCTAATAAATCTTTTAAAAATATTTAAAAATATAAAACGACGATATTTAAACTATATATTAATCATGTATAGATTTTTGGAAATTATTTTGAGTCAAATTTACTTTTGTTGACTTTTGCATATTAGTCTCGAGCATTAGGATTGTGGTACACTATGACTTGACCTAATTTGTTAGACAAATATTGACCAATACATAAATATATATAATTAATTTAGGTTCGTGAATCCGAGGCCAACCTTGCACTTGTTCAATGACGTTATATGTATTTTTACTACGAAATACAGTATGGTGAGTTATAGTCCCACTTTTAAAATCTAATATTTTTGGGATGAGAATACATGCAGGTTTTATAAATGATTTACAAAATAGACACAAGTACGTGAAACTACATTCTATGGTTGAATTATCGAAATCGAATATGCCCCTTTTTATTAAGTCTGGTAATCTAAGAATTAGGGAACAGACACCCTAATTGACGCGAATCCTAAAGATAGATCTATTGGGCCTAACAAACCCCATCCAAAGTACCGGATGCTTTAGTACTTCGAAATTTATATCATGTCCGAAGGAGGATCCCGGAATGATAGGGGATATTCTTATATGTATCTAGTTAATGTCGGTTACCAGGTGTTCACCATATGAATGATTGTTTTTGTCTCTATGCATGGGACGTATATTTATGAGAACTGGAAATGAAATTCTTGTGGTCTATTAAAATGATGGAAATAAATGATTATGATAAACTAATGAACTCACCAACCTTTTGGTTGACACTTTAAAGCATGTTTATTCTCAGGTGTTAAAGAAATCTTCCGCTGTGCATTTGCTCATTTTAAAGATATTACTTGGAGTCTTCAATAGCATATTTCGAAGAACGTTGCATTCGAGTCATTGAGTTCATCAAAGATTATTATTAAATCAATTTATAGTTGGATAGTGGATATTATGAAATGGTATGCATGCCTGTCAATTTTCGATGTAAAGAAAGATTGTCTTTTAAAAACGAATGCAATGTTTGTAAAATGTATCATATAGAGGTCAAATACCTCGCAATGTAATCAACTATTGTGAATCGTTTATAATGTATATGAACGGGTCCTTTCATAATGACCGGTTTGTCGATTTTAAATAAAGCGTAAAGATAAATGACGATAATATAAATGACAGAATTTAAATTGCGATAAAGTAAATTACAGTAATTAAAATGACAGTAAATAAAAGTACGATGAAATATGAAATAAAAGTATTATGCTTATTTAAACTTCCGTAATCATGATGTTTGACGTTTTAATTTTAATTAATTGTTACCCGGGTTAATTGTCTTTTGTCCTGGTTTATTTGATACCTATATGGTTTTTGTCCATAATAGTCCATCGATCATAATTATAAAATGCTCGTCAAATTAACCTTATTTTCGAAGTCAAATATTCCAACTAGGGATTCGAACTGTAACAAGGTTTTAATACTTTGTTTAATGATTACACCAGGTTATCGACTGCGTGTAATCCAAGGTTTTAATACTTTGTTAACAATTAAACCAATTATCCTTGTATGTAATCCACCCCTATTTTAATGAGATATGAATATTAATTTACCCACTTGATCAGAATGAATAATCAATTATCCAACCCGAATAATTAATTAAATGATCGTAAAAGATGTCGTATAAACGTCACTAAATAGAAAATACATAATCATTTTAATAATTATTAGATTAACTAATTTGAAGATAGGTTCGACAGATTCTAATGAGTTGTCATTCGATAAGACAATACCCCCTATCTATTAATAGTCAATAGTCCAATGTCCACAAGTGTTGGTCTTTTGTCCAAACCTTAATTATGGTACAAAATCTAATAACCCCGTCTTTAATATTTAGTCTAACATCACGATTACTTTGGCTCAAATAAGCATACTAATAACTTAGTTACGAGACATTAAATTAAAAGGGAAGAACATACCTTACAGTGGTGATTAATTGCGTAGCGTTGCACGGACAGAATTTTGACTTACAAAACCTTAAAACATTTCTTACATTAACCCAATTATTATTAAACTTAATTTAAAATTAATATTATAAATATATATATATATATATATATATATATATATATATATATATATATATATATATATATATATATATATATGTTTTCGTTACAGAGAAGGAAAAGAAAAAGATGTACATAATTCGCATAAAACTGGCCAATTTATAGGACTTGGCCTGCTACAGGGCACCATGCGATCGCATGGATTTTAGGCATCCTGGCCATGCGATCGCATGGCCAGCTGGATCAGCTCAAAATGCACTAAAAACATGGGCGGCTGTTATTTATTTAATATATAATATAATATATATAATTTTATATAATTATATATATATATTATATTATATTCTTGTGCATAGTTGACTCGTAATTTTAGGTCCGTTGTCTCGCGTGTTGATGCTCGGTTTATGTCTCGGTTCCGGATTTTCGAACGTCCTTTCATACGTGTAGATATCTTGTACTTTACGTTCCGCGGCTCGTACTCTTGTCATTTTTAGACGTTTCTTATCAATAAATGGAACCACTTGAATTATATCTTGTATATTTGAGCTTTTTGGTCATTTGCGTCTTCAAATCGTCATTTTCTTCTTTTGTCTTCGCACTTATTTATTTAAACGAATATTACATAAAAATAGAACAATTACAACTAAAAGCTTTACATATTGGAAAGATATTGATACTAAATATATGTTCATTTAGAGCACTATGAAATATCCCCACACTTGAGCGTTGCTTGTTCTCAAGCAATACAGAACTTAAAATTAAATCACATTTCACTCGAATCACTCTTTTTATTCTCACACTTTATACATCAGTGATTTTGATACGGCGGTATAAACAATGATAGTAACGATGTGTTTTACAGTCCCACATGACTATGAAAATTTCGATCCTTTAAGGAAATTGGATCTTTATGAAAACATTTGATCTTTTGAAAATTCATTCTAGATTTTATCCTAGATAAGTTTTCCGGAATAACCCTTCATCGGTGTTTGCAAAATGTTTTTGTGGGTTTTTTGGGTTTCAGATTTTAAAATTTTGACTCAAAACTTATGGTTTTGTGTCACCCACTTACTAACCTTGTATTAGGAAAGCACACGTCTAGCATACTTGCTCCGTATATTACCTTTCGGTAAACTACCGTCCGGTTGTAAAGGAAAGCATTGAACAAGTAACTGTTAAGGCAATGTCCCGTGACATGCTTTTGATTATGGTCTATATCGTGTCGGATGCAATTACTATCCTTTGTAGGAGCAATAGTAAAGATCACCCTATAGTTTTTTGGTCTGGCACAAGGTCCTGTCTTCGACTATGCTATGCAACCACCATTCTTACGGTTGACACCCGATTTTGTTCAGGTGACCTAATGAATTCCGATGAATTCCTAGAATTTTACTCTTAATGGTAATGAACACATTGAAAATAGGGTTTTCAGAAAATAAATCAGTTTTAATTTTGATCAAAATATTTTCTCGTTCAAGCTCGAGTTTAGATATCATCGAATTCCATGAGTTTGTAATTCTCAATCTTTAAGGTCAATCTCAAGGATTGAGTAATATCAGGCTTAAAAGCTGATTTTTAATTTTTAAGGAGATTATCCTTTTCTAGGGGTCTGATTCATTAGTCTTATCAAGTTAATTTGCACGGCGCCCTCGCCATTTTACGAGACAGATCCTCTCATGGTTATGATAAGTCTGACCACTTGGCGACCCTGTTTGATGCTGAGGTCCGTGGATTTCTAGCTGATTTTCGAGAAAACTTTTCAAGATTTTTCGTAGACTCTACAACTGGTCTGGACGACAACTTCCTGACCTAAATCAAGAAGCGCGTGTCTTTTTCGGAAGACTTTACTTCCTTTTAATGATGGAATTGATTCATCGTGCATATCCATCTTTCTTTCAAATATATTACAGTAAATTAGGTAAAACTGATTAAAATCGTCCAAAACAAAAGTACCTGCAATAATCTGTACAAACATATGTGATATGTGTTTTAAATAATTTGGTAAATTCTTCCCACACTTAGCTTTTATTTATTTTTTTCTTTGCCTTTTTATTCTCCTCTGTTCCATTTTAAATGAATTCTAACGTTTTGAGTTGTTTCTCCATTTATGTTCTCTCTGAGGTAACAATAATTTCGACATTAACACCTAGTTTTATCGTTCATAAATATGTATAAACATGATTTTGAATTCATTTAGTTGAAATTTTTTCAAATTTTCACAAAATTTGGCAATTAAACTAATTGTAAACCCGAGAGAATTTATAACCCTTCCCAACACTTGAGATCATGCAATGCCCTATTTGCATGAAATCAGACTATAATTATAAATTCATGAGGGTGATTAGTGTAGAAAAGTGATTTAAAAATACCGAGTTTGCAAACATATTGTTTTATAACACATTTGATATTTTACGTCATGTTGTTAAAATTAGTAGCTTTTGCTGAACTTAATGTCAGTCTTTGAAAGTGCGATGTTTTACCCTGTTTTGTACATAAGATAAACTACAAACATACATAATATTATTATTATTATTATTATTTTTTATAAAATCTTTATTTATTAAAACAATTTAAATGAATAATTTTTTAAAATTTTGTTTCCTTTTACTTTAGGTAGTTTCGGTATGTTTACCTAGTCCGTCCCTTGACAAAATTTAAAATTTGTCATTAAAGCGATTGTTTTAAAAGCAAAGATTTTTGGGTTTTTAAATTTTTTTGGTATACTTTAGATCAATAAAATTAAAAATAATGATAACAAAATTTTTCGCCCCGCCCTCGGGTAAAGCAATTTCGGTTCCATGACCTAGTCTTCAACTTACGATGAATTTTAGAAATCATTTTTTTTAAACTTAATGAAATAAAGTAATTTTTGTTTTTAAATTCACACAAAACTTAAATTTAAAAATGCATATTAATTTTATACAAAACCTACAAAAGAAAAATTCAGAATGAGGGGAGAAAACTAGTTCTTTAGTGTCTGCTAGTGGAAAAGACCAATCAGATTCCATTCTCGGAACTACACAAGAACAGAACAACTAACTCTAGACATCATTTTTCTTTTTAGAACATTTGAATCTCCCCACACTTAGGTAGCTGTGGTGTCGAAATTGTGATTAACTTCATCGTCAATTTCTTTTGGACCATAATCAACTTGCATATATGTGACTTTTGCTTTAAGCCATTGGTCGGATTCCTGTGTAATATCCACAAATTCAACTAGTTTTGCCTTTTCTTTAGGCGATAGATTGGATACTAACCGGTTACATAACTTAAAGTTCCCCTTGGTTCTAGCATCGCGAATCCGTTTAATAAGTTTCTTCATTGAACTGTTAATAACGGAGTCATTTAATTTCGTATCAACAACGGGGTTCTTTGTTATCAGGTCATCATTAGGTGTTACTTCATTTTCCCCACACTTAGGCGTTTTATTATTGTTAAGCACTACCGTTGAAGTTGGTAAAAAAATGTGGTTCTTACCAATCGTTTTTGTTGGTTCAACGGTTTTGGTTGGTGGAGATTTAGACTTTCGAATCACAAAGATGATTGATTTTTCATCATTACTAAGTGTCATTCTACCCTTTCTTACATCAAATAATGCCCCGGTGGATGCTAAGAATGGTCGACCTATAATTAGAGGAATGTTTGAGTCCTCTTCTATGTCAATGACAATAAATTCGACTAAAAAGGTTAAATTACCCACTTGAACGGGTAGGTTGTCAGCAATTCCAACTGGGTGCCTAATTGTTTGATCAAAGAGTCGAACACTCATCTCTGTTGGACTTAACTCACCTACTCCTAATCTCTTATATAATGATAGAGGCATAACACTCACACTCGCACCTAAATCTGCTAGTGCATCATACATGACACAATCACTAAGTAGACAAGGAACAATAAATTCACCTGGATCACCCACCCTGGGTGGAGGTTTTGGTGGAACTGTCTTCACCGGGTTTATCTTTACGGTTTTTGTTTCTTGTACTTTCTTATTCTTCTTCTTCTTTCCAGAGATATCACAAACTTTATTACCTATTACTTGCTCATACTCAACTCCTTTTCTTGGAAACGGGATGGGTGGTTTGTATGGTGCCACCACTGGCTTTACATACTCGGGTGGTGGTGGTTGTAACTTCTTCATTGTTACTCACATCAAAAACCTTCCCATCTTCTGATGCTGGTTTTTCAGAATTTGTTGAAACCATATTAACATTCTCATTCTGAGGATTTACTTCAGTATTACTAGGTAGCTTTCCTTGTTCCCTCTCACTCATCATGCTAGCAAGAGTACCTACGTGTTTTTCAAGATTCAAAATGGAAGCTTGTTGAGTTCTTAATGACTGATCAAACCTCTCATTCGTTTGGGTTTGAGACGTAATAAATTGTATTTGAGATTCCATTAGCTTTACCATCATTTCTTCCAGATTTGACTTTTTCTCTTCGGTTTGTTGTGGTGGTTTATACAAGCCAGGTCTTTGTTGATTGAAAGTGTTGTTTTGAGTTGGTTGGTTATTCGGATCTTGTTGGTTGTACGAGTTATTGTTGGGTCCATTTGGGTTGTAAAGAATGTTTTGATTTCGATTAAAGTTTGGCCTTGGCGGTTGATAATTATTTCCCGGCCTTTGGTTCATGTAGGAAACATTCTCTCGTTGTTCCATCATTTTCTCAATGTGACAATCTTTCGTTAAGTGTGGTCCACCGCATTGCTCACAACTGATTCGTATTGCGTGAATATCTTTATTCATCTTTTCCATTCGTCTTTCGAAAGCATCTATTTTTGTGGAAACAGAATCAAAGTCATAGCTAGAATCGGCTCTAGCCGCTTTAGATGAACGAAAAATATCTTTTTCCTGGTGCCACTCATGTGAGTGGTGTGAAGACCCGTCCTAATCCATTCGGACGAAGTCCATATCGATTACAAACGATTCACAACAGTTGATTACATTGCGAGGTAATTGACCTCTATATGATAAATTTTACAAACATTGCATTCGTTTTTAAAAGACAAACTTTCGTTACATCGACAGTTGACAGGCATGTAAAGCATTTCAAAATATATCCAAATATAATTGACTTAATAATAATCTTGATGAATTCAACGACTCGAATGCAACATCTTTTGAAGTATGTCATGAATGACTCCAAGTAATATCTCTAATATGAGCAAATGCACAGCGGAAGATTTCTTTCGTACCTGAGAATAAACATGCTTTAAAGTGTCAACCAAAAGATTGGTGAGTTCATTAGTTTAACATAAATAATCATTTCATAATTTTAATAGACCACAAGATTTCATATTTCCATTTCTCATAAACATACGTCCCATGCATAGAGACAAAAATATCATTCATATGGATTGAACACCTGGTAACCGACATTCACAATATACATATAAGAATATCCCCATCATTCCGGGATCCTCCTTCGGACATGATATAAATTTCGAAGTACTAAAGCATCCGGTACTTTGGATGGGGCTTGTTGGGCCCGATAGATCTATCTTTAGAGTTCGCGTCAATTAGGGTGTCTGTTCCCTAATTCTTAGATTACCAGACTTAATAAAAAGGGGCATATTTGATTTCAATCATTCAACCATATAATGTAGTTTCGATTACTTGTGTCTATTTCGTAAAACATTTATAAAAGCGCATGCATTTTCAGTCCCAAAATTATATATTGCAAAAGCATTTAAAAAGGGATTAATGAAACTCACCATACTGTATTTTGTAGTAAAAATACATATAACGATATTGAACAATGCAGGGTTGGCCTCGGATTCACGAACCTATATTAGTTGCATAGTCATTAATACATATAACCGAAATCGAACAAATATATATATTATTATTTGTGATATAATTTTTATGTTACTAACTTATATATATATATATATATATATATATATATATATATATATATATATATATATATATATATCATTATTTAATTAAAAGTATTTATTTTATATATTTTAAATAACTAAAAGTATTAATATAGTTAAGTTATGTGTACTAATTATATTTTTATGTAAAGATCACTTAATAATAATTGTAAATATACTAGATTAAAGATAATAATAATAATGATAATAATAATAATAATATTGTTAATAATGATACTTATGATAATAATCATAATAATCTTAATAACTATAACAATGATATTAATACTAGTATTAATGAAAATAATAAGGTTAATTCCAATACTAATGTTAGTAATAATAATGGCAATACTTTTACCGGTCATTTTAATACTAATGATAATAATTTTAATAGTAATAACAATAATAATAATTATATTTTTAATATTAACTTTAATCATCATGTTAATAATAATATTAATAAGGGTGTTTAGACGATAATTCTAATGCTAATATTAATAATAATAATACTTAGTAACAACAATAGTATTAATAACGTTAATTATATTAGCGATGATAATAGTCGTATAATTAGTAATAATAATAATTCATATCACAATATTTATTATTAACAATGATAATAGTAATCAATGACAACAATAATAATAATAATAATAATAATAATAATAATAATAATAATAATAATAATAATAATAATAATAATAATAATAATAATAATAATAATAATAATAATAATAATAATAATAATAATAATAATAATAATAATATAATAATAATAATAAAGATCATAAAACTACCTCTTTAAAAAAAAAACCATACCAAAAAGAAACTGCCCCTAGCAGGAATCGAACCCAAGACCTCTTGAAACCCGACACAACACCCTAACCATCAATCCATCCTTGCTTTTCTGAAATCATAACCAAACTATACCTATATATCTATAAATTTTCGGTATCCACTTCATCTCCTTCATACAACTAGTCTCCCAAGCTTGAATTAATCACAAACACCTTATATATTTGTCTTAGAACTTTCATACGAATTGTATTCAACCTATATTGATCTTTGATTTAAATGAAAACACGAAGAAAAAAAAATATAAAAAAAAAACAGCCAGTATCGTCGCTGATTAATAAGAAAAAAAAAAAATATTAACTTTGATTTCGAGGACGTTTTAGATAAAGCTTTCAACACAAAATGTGTTCTAAATCACTCCTACAAACTACCTGTAACCTCAATTGAACCAGAAACCTCGATTTGAATTCGAATTTGATGATGAAAAAAAGTTTGACTTTTCAAAATTATAACTTTGACTCCACAATTAAGATTCGATATTAGAAGTTGGGATTTGAAACTTTACAGATACCTTGACTAGAAGATTTCTAACACTTTGGTTTTTATAAATTTTGAAATTTGATTCGGTTTTTGAATTCTTGAATTAAAGGTTTTGAACAGGGGTGTCGAACAAAATAAAAAAAATATCCCTCTCACTCGATTACAGCTGTACAAGTCATAGATATATTGAAGGGATTTGTTTAATACTGTAAATGAATTAGACAGGTAACAACCCATCGACAGAAACAAATTTGAGAAAAGTTTGATGGCTCCTTGAAATCTAATTCGTACACTTTTCTTTATATAATACATAATTAATATAAATATATTAATATTAATAATAATTACATAAATAATGATTATTAAATAATAACAATAATAATAATAATGAATAAGATACTGGTTTTCTAATAACTACATTTATATATATCTATTTATATCTATATATCACTATATATGTATATCTCTTTATATATTTATCTTTATAGGTTTTAATTAATATAAATATAACCATAATATTAAATGCTCTTAATATAATATACATAATAATAATACAAATTTATAATAATATAATATTTATAATGATAATGATATCATTCACCATATATAATACAATAATATTATTAATAATACTAATTATACTAATATCATCAATAATAACAATAATATTAATAATAATAATAATAACATATCAAATCATAAATACCAACTTATTCATACCCAATTTCGTATATATATATATATATATATATATATATATATATATATATATATATATATATATATATATATATCTTGTATTAGAAATAATAATATTAATGATATAAATATCAATATTAATACTAACATTAATAATAATAATAAAAATAATAGTAGTGATATTAATTTAACAAATGTATAATTATATTTGACATATTAATAGTACATATTATGGTTGTACCACATCTAACATATGTTGAATATTATTTATTCATTTTAATATAAATACATTATACAATTTGTGTTTATATTTTAAATATGATTGTCTTATATATTTATAAGTATTATATATGTATTTACTTGGCATAGTTATTTTCTTTTGTTAATATAAGTTTCGACATATAATATCTATAACTTTTGTATATATTCATATATACATTTTTATTTCAAATCAATTGTTCGTGAATCGTCGGGAATGGTCAAAGGTTAAACTAATATAGTAAAATAGTTCAAAAACATTGAGACTCAACTTTACAGACTTTGCTTATCATGTCGAGATCATATACAGTTTTAGGTTTAAATTTGGTCAAAAATTTCCGGGTCACTACAGTACCTACCCGTTAAAGAAATTTCGTCCCGAAATTTGAGTGAGGTGGTCATGGTTAACAATAAAAATGTTTTCATGACGAATATGAGTCAATAATTAAAGTTTTATCACCCTCAGGTGATTTGAATAAAAACAACTCAATTATTCGAAGCGTACGAGTGAAATTATCACAAAAGATTGAATTAGGATACGTAAAGATTCGTCGTAACTTTTGACAGAGTCAGGGTTGAATTTTTGAAAGTAAGATGCATCTTAACTTTTGACGTAGTCACGATTGAATTTAGAAAACAGGATGCGTCTTAACTTTTGACGTTGTTTTGGTTGAATTCCGGAATTTAAGGGATTTGGAGAAAATCTTCGAAATCTAAAAGATTTGATTCTTCTGCGAATAAGGAGATTTAGATTTCTATAATTAAATGCGGTGATCTGCCTCGATTCCTCTGTCTGATATTTTCACTATAAATTTTACCTTTTCCGTTCCATTAATCTTCACCACTTCAATACTCAATTCCCAAATTCAAAAGATCGTGAAATGCTTAATCCAGTTCTGATCCTTGTCCTTATCCTGATTATCGCAGCAATCATTCTCTTTTTCCAACTTCCACCAGAGGAATACGTTTATTTCTACTATGCTTTAGGGATTATTGTATTTATAATCCTCCCGTGTCTTTATATTGCTATACGCACTGATATCCACAGTTTGTAATTTCGGTGTTGTTGTTGAGCTTTATATTTTCTCTTATATTTTGGAGCTCTTTGCCTTTTTATTATCCTCCCGACCTCTAGTAAAGCGAGTAATGGTCCAGAATTCGTAAGTATGGAATTTCGAATAAACATCGTGTTCTAAATAAGAACTAATGTATTAGCACGATTTGATTTATCAAATTACCAGAATCACTGAGAATAGAACTATCAAGAAAATACTTTCTTGATATGTTCAGAAGTTAAGCATAATGAAAGAGTTATGTAACATGGTACGTGATGACGTTAGGATCTGTGAATCATCACGTCCATTAGAAACTCAGCATGACTTACTGTAATATAATCACGTTGATCAAGTGTCATTATATTATACTAACTCATGTATCAGTTCCCAACATTACTTCAATAACATTCATATTTTAAGCTCGAAAGTTTACAGAATATAGAAACTAACAGTTTCTATATGATGTAATACTGATAGCACGAAGAGATTTATGATTTCAGATAAGAATAGTTATAAAAATATCTTCAGAATATGGAGGATATTTATAATGAAAGATACGATAATATCTCGGAATATCTAAGATCAGAGGATGATAGAAACTATTGTCCGCAAGGATTTAGAGTAAGGAGCAAGATATTCACTAAAGACTTTAGCAGACATTGAATCATTTGGATTCTTTGAAGTCAAACTTATTCTTTGTGATTTGTCCACGGCTTCTTTCATAGTTTCGCATAATCCGCTTTTCGATACTAAATTTTCTATTGAATGTTTCCACTATAATGATACACAGGAAGCACGAGGAGGTATATAATTTCGAACAAGAATATTTATGAAAATATCCTCAGAAATATCGAAGATATTGATGATGATATTTTGGAATTTCTAAGTTCGATGGTTGATGGAGAAAGATTTTCCTCAAGATTTTAACATGACTTCGGAGCAAGATATTCTCTAAAGTTTTCAACTGATCTAGAGTTACCTGAATCCTTTGAATATAGGGTTTGGTCCTTGTATTTGTCCTTGGTCTCCTTCATGGTTAGCTCAATCCATTTTTCAATACCCAGTTTTTTTTTTTTTTTTATCGAGCGTTCCTAACACTCCTTTCTTTATCATCAAACTTTTGGTCATTTAGACCATCTACCATTTTTCTGTTTTCTCTGCATTTAATGCTATGATATCTGAATCATCGGTTATTAATCCGAGGTGGTTTCAGGAAAATTGTGTTTTTAGATGATTAAACGCTGATGGTAATATGGTGGAATAAGAAAGGTTCTCTGGTAACAATAAAAGAGCACGCGTATATATCAACGTTATAATAAGGTTGTTTCGTACGAAAAGTCGAAATTGTCTTGCTGGAGCTGTGACAAAACTGGCTATCTCGAACAGCAGATGCAAAGTTATTTTCGGTAATAATAACGCTAAAGGAATTAGCACAGCTACGAGTTAAACGTTTACTCAGGTTCTGAGTGTTTTCAGGTGTATAACTATATGCATCACTCTTTCCTTCCGTAGATGAAGTGCGGTTGATTCATCCTATCGATTGAGGTGTTTTCAAGAATCATGAAAGGTTTGAACGCAGATTAGAATTGTCAAGATACAAATGAGGTTTAAGATGAAATCAAGTGGCAAACTTGAAGAATTGTTTAGTTTCATATGTTATAATCAATATTTTAATTCATTTTAATTGTCCAATGTTGATAGTCCACAGTTACTAGTCCACAGTTAGCATTTCAATAATTCATATATAATATTCGAATTAATTAATACGTGTCGTGACCCGTATACGTCTCAGACTCGATCACAACTCAAAGTATATATATTATTGTAGAATCAACCTCAACCCTGTATAGAGAACTCGATCATTACTGCATATAGAGTGTCTATGGTGATTCCAAATAATATATATAGATGCGTCGATATGATATGTCAAAACCTTGTATACGTGTCCCGATATTTAAAGTGCGTAAAATGAATATCAGAAAATAAATGACGATAAATAAAGTGCGTAAAGTAAATAACAGAAATTAAATGACGATGAATAAAATTGCGAGAATATAAATTGCGATAATTAAATTGTGGAAAATAAAATGTAACCAGTTAGCTAGGAACAGTTAGCCTGGATTCTTAACAATATTTCAATTAGTTAATTCGTTTGTTTCTAGCAAATTTTATTTTGTTCAATGTTTTCTTCATTATGCCACTTGTTAGATTCTGAGAAGTCAAAATCCAAATATGAAATTGAATAAAAATGGTTATTCTGTGGTGAACGGATTTGTATATCGATGAATGTAAATAGGATAGTAAATGTCTGTTGAATCAGCTTCGTCGAATGTACAGTGTAACTTATTAAAGTGAAATCTAAATATTTCTCCGGTATTACCTACCCGTTAAAATATTTTCACCATTAACAGTTTGTACGAAAGAATTTTTAATTACAATCTTTATGAAAATATACTTACATATATATATCTTCTTCAGATATAATCATGGATTTAATGAGTTAGTATGATATTAAACTCATTTGATTTACCGTTAGAACTAGAATGGATAATCTCTAAAACTTTAGAGATTACTTAATCGCCATATCGAACGGGGATAAAATAGATAGAACGATACGTAGAATGATGATTATACTCAAAGTACAGATGATGATATTGAAGCATGGATTGTTGATGGTACTGGTGCTGTTATTACTGGTATTGTTGGTGTCGGTGATGTTGTTGAAGCTGGTACATTTTGCACCATATTCTCTGAATTGTTTATTCGAGCGCGAAGTTCGTTGACTTATTATTCCAGGATGATTGTCGGTCGGAACGAGCGGATGAATAAGGTTCAGAATTGTGGATAGAATATGATCTTGTCGAGTTACCCTGGAAATGAGACTGAAAATGGTGTTTCGAACAGGTTCCCCGGTAAACGCTTCAGGTTCATTGTCAAGAGGTTAATTTGGTTGGTGGAAGGGATTGCCTCCTGCGCGTTTCCATTAATTAAGTCGACTACGAACCCATCAGATGAATTGATAATGGCTGATTGGTTGATTCATGCCAATGACGCTGTTTTCGGAGCTTAGGTGAACATCTATGTCGGAATAGCTGTCGGAATAACTATCGGAATAGCTATCGGAATCTGATGGACTCGAACTGGTTGCAGGATTTATCTAGTACGATCAGATGAAGGATTTTCGATAATAAATAGATTATAGGATGTAAATTAGTACCCTGCAATACATAATTTACATATGCATATATAATACTAAAATCCCATAAGTTACGGAGAAATCTACGGAAGCTGTCAGGCAAAGTTACAGTAACAGATACGCTAAGATATGAAGTAGCAGATACGCTAAGATATGAATTTTGTCTATACACTATTCATGCAGTCAATGCAGTAAAACGTGTCTAGACTAAGAATGATAAGCAAGTGATTCTCTAAGAATGATAAGCAGGTAATTTTTGACAAAAATTGATAAGCAAAACTTATGACATGCAGACACGGTCGAAGTCCAGACTCACTAATGCATCCTAACAACTTATCAGTTAGACACACTAATGCAGACATGGTTCGCTAAGACCACCGCTCTGATACCAACTGTGAAGACCCGTCCTAATCCATCTGGACGAAGTCCATATCGATTACAAACGATTCACAACAGTTGATTACATTGCGAGGTAATTGACCTCTATATGATAAATTTTACAAACATTGCATTCGTTTTTAAAAGACAAACTTTCGTTACATCAACAGTTGACAGGCATGTAAAGCATTTCATAATATATCCAAATATAATTGACTTAATAATAATCTTGATGAATTCAACGACTCGAATGCAACATCTTTTGAAATATGTCATGAATGACTCCAAGTAATATCTCTAATATGAGTAAATGCACAGCGAAAGATTTCTTTCGTACCTGAGAATAAACATGCTTTAAAGTGTCAACCAAAAGGTTGGTGAGTTCATTAGTTTAACATAAATAATCATTTCATAATTTTAATAGACCACAAGATTTCATATTTCCATTTCTCATAAACATACGTCCCATGCATAGAGACAAAAATATCATTCATATGGATTGAACACCTGGGAACCGACATTCACAATATACATATAAGAATATCCCCATTATTTCGGGATCCTCCTTTGGACATGATATAAATTTCGAAGTACTAAAGCATCCGGTACTTTGGATGGGGCTTGTTGGGCCCGATAGATCTATATTTAGAGTTCGCGTCAATTAGGGTGTCTGTTCCCTAATTCTTAGATTACCAGACTTAATAAAAAGGGGCATATTCGATTTCGATCATTCAACCATATAATGTAGTTTCGATTACTTGTGTCAATTTCGTAAAACATTTATAAAAGCGCATGCATTCTCAGTCCCAAAATTATATATTGCAAAAGCATTTAAAAAGGGATTAATGAAACTCACCATACTGTATTTTGTAGTAAAAATACATATAACGATATTGAACAATGCAGGGTTGGCCTCGGATTCACGAACCTATATTAGTTGCATAGTCATTAATACATATAACCGAAATCGAACAAATATATATATTATTATTTGTGATATAATTTTTATGTTACTAACTTATATATACATATATATATATATATATATATATATATATATATATATATATATATATATATATATATATATATATATATATATATATATATATATATATATATATATATATATATATATATATATATATATATATATATATATATATATATATATATATATATATATATATATATATATATATATATATATATATATATATATATATATATATCATTATTTAATTAAAAGTATTTATTTTATATATTTTAAATAACTAAAAGTATTAATATAGTTAAGTTATGTGTACTAATTATATTTTTATGTAAAGATCACTTAATAATAATTGTAAATATACTAGATTAAAGATAATAATAATAATGATAATAATAATAATAATAATATTGTTAATAATGATACTTATGATAATAATCATAATAATCTTAATAACTATAACAATGATATTAATACTAGTATTAATGAAAATAATAAGGTTAATTCCAATACTAATGTTAGTAATAATAATGGCAATACTTTTACCGGTCATTTTAATACTAATGATAATAATTTTAATAGTAATAACAATAATAATAATTATATTTTTAATATTAACTTTAATCATCATGTTAATAATAATATTAATAAGGGTGTTTAGACGATAATTCTAATGCTAATATTAATAATAATAATACTTAGTAACAACAATAGTATTAATAACGTTAATTATATTAGCGATGATAATAGTCGTATAATTAGTAATAATAATAATTCATATCACAATATTTATTATTAACAATGATAATAGTAATCAATGACAATAATAATAATAATAATAATAATAATAATAATAATAATAATAATAATACTAATAATAATAATAATAATAATAATAATAATAATAATAATAATAAATAATAATAATAATAATAATAATAATAATAATAATAATAATAATAATAATAATAATAATAATAATAATAATAATAATAATAATAATAATAATAATAAAGATCATAAAACTACCTCTTTAAAAAAAAAACCATACCAAAAAGAAACTGCCCCTAGCAGGAATCGAACCCAAGACCTCTTGAAACCCGACACAACACCCTAACCATCAATCCATCCTTGCTTTTCTGAAATCATAACCAAACTATACCTATATATCTATAAATTTTCGGTATCCACTTCATCTCCTTCATACAACTAGTCTCCCAAGCTTGAATTAATCACAAACACCTTATATATTTGTCTTAGAACTTTCATACGAATTGTATTCAACCTATATTGATCTTTGATTTAAATGAAAACACGAAGAAAAAAAAAATATAAAAAAAAAAATAGCCAGCATCGTCACTGATTAATAAGAAAAAAATAAATATTAACTTTTATTTCCATGATGTTTTAGATAAAGCTTTCAACACAAAATGTGTTCTAAATCACTCCTACAAACTACCTGTAACCTCAATTGAACCAGAAACCTCAATTTGAATTCGAATTTGATGATGAACAAAAGTTTGACTTTTCAAAATTATAACTTTGACTCCACAATTAAGATTCGATATTAGAAGTTGGGATTTGAAACTTTACAGATACCTTGACTAGAAGATTTCTAACACTTTGGTTTTTATAAATTTTGAAATTTGATTCGGTTTTTGAATTCTTGAATTAAAGGTTTTGAACAGGGGTGTCGAACAAAATAAAAAAATATCCCTCTCACTCGATTACAGCTGTACAAGTCATAGATATATTGAAGGGATTTGTTTGATATTGTAAATGAATTAGACAGGTAACAACCCATCGACAGAAACAAATTTGAGAAAAGTTTGATGGCTCCTTGAAATCTAATTCGTACACTTTTCTTTATATAATACATAATTAATATAAATATATTAATATTAATAATAATTACATAAATAATGATTATTAAATAATAACAATAATAATAATAATAATGAATAAGATACTGGTTTTCTAATAACTACATTTATATATATCTATTTATATCTATATATCACTATATATGTATATCTCTTTATATATTTATCTTTATAGGTTTTAATTAATATAAATATAACCATAATATTAAATGCTCTTAATATAATATACATAATAATAATACAAATTTATAATAATATAATATTTATAATAATATTTCTAATGATAATGATATCATTCACCATATATAATACAATAATATTATTAATAATACTAATTATACTAATATCATCAATAATAACAATAATATTAATAATAATAATAATAACATATCAAATCATAAATACCAACTTATTCATACCCAATTTCGTTATATATATATATATATATATATATATATATATATATATATATATATATATATATATATATATATCTTGTATTAGAAATAATAATATTAATGATATAAATATCAATATTAATACTAACATTAATAATAATAATAAAAATAATAGTAGTGATATTAATTTAACAAATGTATAATTATATTTGACATATTAATAGTACATATTATGGTTGTACCACATCTAACATATGTTGAATATTATTTATTCATTTTAATATAAATACATTATACAATTTGTGTTTATATTTTAAATATGATTGTCTTATATATTTATAAGTATTATATATGTATTTACTTGGTATAGTTATTTTCTTTTGTTAATATAAGTTTCGACATATAATATCTATAACTTTTGTATATATTCATATATACATTTTTATTTCAAATCAATTGTTCGTGAATCGTCGGGAATGGTCAAAGGTTAAACTAATATAGTAAAATAGTTCAAAAACATTGAGACTCAACTTTACAGACTTTGCTTATCATGTCGAGAATATATACAGTTTTAGGTTTAAATTTGGTCGAAAATTTCCGGGTCACTACAAGTGGGAGGCTGTGTTATCAATAATTTTGTGAGCTTCAGTTGCGGTTTTCTTCATAATGGAACCACCAGCTGCTGTGTCAATGTCTTTTCGTGTAGCGACGTTGACACCTTGGTAGAATATTTGTATTATTTGATAGGTGTCTAAACCGTGCTAAGGACATCCTCTCAACAACTTTCCGAATCTTGTCCACGCCTCATATAATATTTCATATGGCTTTTGCGCGAACGTAACAATTTCTCCTTGAAGTCTTACAGCTTTAGATGCCGGAAAGAATTGTTTAAGAAATTTCTCAACTAAAACATCCCATGTGTCAATCGCCCCTTCAGGTAACGATTCTAACCAATCTTTGGCTTCTCCCTTTAAAGTCCAGGGAAATAACATGAGATAGATCTGTTCATCCTCAACTTCTCTTATTTTGAATAGAGTACATATCCTATTAAAGGTTCGAAGATGTTCGTTTGGATCTTCTTTTGGTGTACCACTATATTGGCATTGATTAGTTACCATGTGTAGGATTTGTCCTTTGATTTCATAATCAGGCGCATTAATGTCTGGCTTAATAATGGGGTGACCTTAGCCCGTGCGTGTGGCTCTCATTCGGTCTTCCATACTTAGAGGTTCTGTTATTTCCATATTTGAAATTATTGAATCTGAATCACTAGAGGATTCTGATTTAATGGTTTCTTCCTTGACAATCTTCGGATGAGTAATTTGTGGTTTAGAAGGAATGATTAGTGGTTCAGGATCTCTGAATTGTCCTTGAATATCCTCCGGATTCTCAATTGTGAGGTCGGGTTCAAAAAATGGATTATATGATGCCCCGTACTAAATCAACATGTACGGACCATCAACAACAGGATCATCACAAGGTCAAACACTATATGTTGTTTCAAAATACGTTTGCATTCATAAAAGGATGACGTCTTAACCAAACATAAAATGTTTAACAACCAAAAGTATGCTTCTACGAATAGCAAGCATAAGTAATAGTACGTGACCCATAGGTCGTTACAAATACATCGTTTCAAAAGTAACAAAGTTTGAATGCAAGATAAAATGTTTCATGCGGTAACATCTCTAATAAGGCAGCGGGTGGCTAATCAGCAAGACTAGTACAACAGCGGAAGCAAGCAAACCTTAAGCACCTGAGAAAAACATGCTTAAAAACGTCAATCCAAAGGTTGGTGAGCTATAGTTTAAGTATAACAGTAATGTAAGGTAGGCCACGAGATTTCAGTGTTTCAACAGCGTTTCAAAACAGTATGAAAAGTATATGTTCAACCGTGGGCACTTGGTAACTAACTTAACGTTTATAACCCCCTAAAAGTACACTTGACGAGTGCGTATGTTTACGAAGTATTAAAAACTCGTTAAATGCTAGCGCGACTAGCCCGAGTGAGGATGTCAAACCCTATGGATCTATATCTAAGATTCGCGTTCACTGGTTCAAAGACCAATGACTAAACATTACCGAGCTAAGGGGAAAGTTTATGCCGTTGTATAACCCACACATATATAAAGTTTAAGTACTCGTGCCTAGTATGTAAAACGTAAAATGCGCATGTATTCTTAGTTCCCAAAATAGTTAAAGTAAAAGGGATGCTATAACTCACAGTGGAAAGTAGTAAAAGTCGGTACGCGGGAAAATAGTAAGCAAGTGGTTGGTCCAAAAGTCCTCAACCTAAGTCAAAAGTACTAAGTCAGTAAATCGTTCCTAAAGGTTTAAATGTATGTAAATTAGGTCATAAGTATCATCATCATTCATCATTAAGTCAAAAGGGTAAAGTAAGGTTTCATTCAAGAATAAGGTTTAAAACAAAATCTGACTTCGTTCAGTCGCCACGGCCTCTATACAAACTGAAATGAGGTGAGACTAGTGGCCATGGCTCCGTATATGAGTCCCCTAGATACTGACCAATTTCTAGAACCAAACTCATCTTCGTTTGACCACGGTGACGGTTTAAGTGCGAGTAGGTCAGAAATTTCAGCACAACGTTAATAGGGTGTAGTGACTTTTGGGAGGCCATAGATCCTAAACCGTAACTCGGATTAAGACGAGATCTAAACAGAAAATCATCTACTCAAACCGAAATAACTGAAAATAAACTTTCCAGTAGCTCAGGTATTCTGATCAGACCCGAAAAACAGTAGGTTAAGTGTTCCGGTGGGTTCTTGGTGCTCGATGTTCATCACGGTTCTCATCCTTGATGCTTATAGCTTCAAGTGTACAACTCGTTGATGTGTTTGCATCATCTTTACCAAGTTTTGACCATCAAAATACAAGTACAAGTCTAAGTTATGTAGCACAACTCAATTAAGGGTTGTAAGTAGTTTGATGAACCAAAGTTACATCAAGATCTTAGATCCGACACATACATGAACTCTAATAGTGATATTAACCAAGTTTTGACCATCATGACACTAGTGTAAGTCTAAGACATGTAGCACAACTCACTTAAGAGTTGTATGAAGTTTGATGAACCAAAGTTGCATCAAGATCTTAGATCCAACACATACATGAGTTATAAAAGTAATATTAAGCTACAAACTTGAAAGTAAACTTATATAAACAAGATCTTAAGTTGTAGAACATAGTTCTTAGTTAGATCTTGAAGATACTAGTCCCAAAAGTCTAGATCTAACATAAGTGTACAAAGTTATAATTAAAAAGTTTTACTCACATGTTCTTGAACTTACAAAGTAGTTTCAAGAAATATGAGATCAAGATTAACTAGTAATACTTGACCAAATTAACAACACTACAACTTTAAATAATTGAAATGAAGAAATAAACTAGATCTACAAGTATTAAGTTCATGTTTGTTTCATACTTAGAAAGATTCAAATCAAAGTTTGGATCTTAGGATTTAAGTCTACAAACATGAACACAAGTAGAATAATGAAACTTATGAACTTTAAATCTTGAAAACATTTAAATGTAGAACCATAAACTAACAAGTTTAGGTTCTTGTTCTTGGTTCTTCATCAAACAAAGAATTGAAGAGAGCAAGATTCATGAAGATGCAAACTAGGAAGTTTGATCTTGAATAACAACCAACAAACAACAACAAACAAACATCAAGTAACAAAACTAGTAAATGATGATGATATCTTGTGCTAGCTTCGGTTTTTAGAGAGAAAAAAGAAGAAGAAAAATGTAGTTACTTACTAAGTTCTAGAGAGAATATGGAGATGAAATGAAGTGTTGTATGTATGTGTGAAATGAGGAAGTAATACTAGTAATAAGTAAAAAAAATAAAAGAAATGGAACTCCTCTTTCTCTCCTTGCAAGCCGACGGTCCTAAGTGGCCAAATGAGGAAGTCAACTAGCAACTTTTAAGTGTTGGAAGAGTGTTAAAGCTAGGAAAGGGTAGTAAGTTAAATGCATGGGAGAAAGGTGTAGCATGCTTGAAGTGTTTTGTCTCTAAATTAAGTTAATTAATCCATGATTATTCTTAATGTAATACTAGCATATAACATGGGCTTCCAAGTCCATTCAGAGTGTAGGGTGGGCTTACTAGTCCATGAAATAAAAATCCAAGCCCAAGTAACCAACAATTGAATAAAAGGCCCAAGTAATTAACTACTAACCTTAGTTAATTAAAAATGATTAATAATAAATAATCATGAATGTAAATAATATTCAAAAATATTATTCATGAAAAGTACGCGCGTCACAAAGACAAGTCGGGCCATGGTAATTCAAATACGATAACAAGTAAATGTATAAAAATACATTTAATAAAGCGCAAGTATTATTAATAAATATTATTAATAAAGGTTGGAAAAACCAGGGTCGTTACAGATTATCGGAAATTTGAATTGGAGTACTTGGTTGACTAGATGACGATTCTAAAGAAAAATCAATGGCGACAATGTTGGCTAGATGTCTTGATCGAGTTACAGGTGGTGAACGTATGAAAGGTGGTGAACGTTTTGCTCGGTGCATTCACTGAATATCCTATTAGTTATATATATATATATAAAATTATATAAGTTATCAAATTAATAGACTTTTCTGGTTTTGCCTATGTTTCGAATAGCCAATAGATGCAGTAGGTAGCCAGGAACCTTTAAATTGGAAGCCCACAACTCGCCACTAACAAATCCAACTATTACTACGAACCAGAAAATTTTGGATGTCTATCAATTTAACCGCTTAAACTAATTTTTCGTCGAAATTTTAAGAAAATAAAGAAAATTCTATGTCCTAAAAACTAGAGTGTCGAGAAATAAGAAAGAAAAAGAATGCGTCGAAAAACGTCGAAAAATAAGCGTCGAAAAATAATAATAAGAAAGTAGCGCATCGAAACTTAAAAGTCTAAAAACTAAATATTAAAAGTTGCGTCTAAATATATTAAAACTTAAAAGGAATTCTATATTCAAAACGGTAATAACTTAAATAGGCACTAAAATCTATTAAATATTAAGCGATAAGCGACGTCGTAAAATTCTAAAGCACCTAAATCTTAGTCTAAAGAAAAAGTACTTAAGGGATTTTACGGCAAAACCTAAAAATATAGAAATATAAAAATTCTACGGCAAAAACTATGCTTAAAACTATATAACGAACTAAATGATACAAATTATAAAAAGATATATTATAAAAAGATAAAAATAAAATTTTATATAAAAATATTATTTTTATATTATTAGTTTATAAAAATATTAATTTATATAAATAATAATAATACTTAATATTAATATTACAAAATATAAATTAAAACTAATTACTAAATACAAATTAAATAAATAAAAACCCTAAACCGTAATTAATGCGTACCAGGTTAGTCCTGTCAGCCTACACCATGCGACTGCATGGAATTTAGGCATCCGGCTCATGCGATCGCATGGGCCTGGATTGCAGATCAGTTTTGGGCTTCGACTGGTTCGGCCCAATCTTTAATTTCAATTAATTTTTTTTTCTAATTTATATAAAATATTTATATAATATAAAAAACTTATATTTTAAAAATCTAAAAATAAAAATAAAAATACTTTTTAATTTTATATATTTTAAACAAACTCTTAAAATATATATATATATATATATATATATATATATATATATATATATATTTTTTTTTTTTAAATATAGCGTTTCGCCGAGTCCCCGGCAGCAGCGTCAAAAACTTGATGTGTGCGAGGTGTAGTACGAAATACTATTAATTTTACTATGAAATACGACGAAATATTATACGATTTACACAAGTTTTATTTATTTATATAGAATGGGATATACCTAAACCTTGCTACAACACTATAGGCAGTGTACCTAATCGTAGAGTAGTGTAGTTTTTAGTAAGTCCGATTTGTTCCACAGGGAGACGACTTATTGCGTACACTATATTTTTAAACAATTATATATATATATATATATATATATATATATATATATATATATATATATATATATATATATATATATATATATATATATATATATATATATATATATATATTAGTAATATAATAGTATTATTATTATTATTATAAAAGGGGGACTTTACCGTTTAATGACCGGTTTATCGATTTTAAATAAAGCGTAAAGATAAATGACGATAATATAAATGACAGAATTTAAATTGCGATAAAGTAAATTGCAGTAATTAAAATGACAGTAAATAAAAGTACGATGAAATATGAAATAAAAGTATTATGCTTATTTAAACTTCCGTAATCATGATGTTTGACGTTTTGATTTTAATTAATTGTTACCCGGGTTAATTGTCCTTTGTCCTGGTTTATTTGATACCTATCTGGTTTTTGTCCATAATAGTCCATCGGTCATAATTATAAAATGCTCGTCAAATTAACCTTATTTCCGAAGTTAAATATTCCAACTAATTAGGGATTCGAACTGTAACAAGGTTTTAATACTTTATTTAATGATTACACCAGGTTATCGACTGCGTGTAATCCAAGGTTTTAATACTTTGTTAACAATTACACCAATTATCCTTGTATGTAATCCACCCCTGTTTTAATGAGATATGAATATTAATTTACCCACTTGATCAGAATGAATAATCAATTACCCAACCCGAATAATTAATTAAATGATCGTAAAAGATATCGTATAAATGTCACTAAATAGAACATACATAATCATTTTAATAATTATTAGATTAACTAATTTGAAGATAGGTTCGATAGATTCTAATGAGTTGTCATTCGATTAGACAATACCCCTATCTATTAATAGTCAATAGTCCAATGTCCACAAGTGTCAGTCTTTTGTCCAAACCTTAATTATGGTACAAAATCTAATAACCCCATCTTTAATATTTAGTCTAACATCACGATTACTTTGGCTCAAATAAACATAATAATAACTTAGTTACGAGACATTAAATTAAAAAGAAAGAACATAGCTTACAGTGGTGATTAATTGCGTAGCGTTACACGGACAGAATTTCGACTTACAAAACCTTAAAACATTTCTTACATTAACCCAATTATTATTAAACTTAATTTAAACTTAATATTATAAATATATATATATGTTTTCGTTACAGAGAAGGAAAAGGAAAAGATGTACATAATTCGCAGAAAACTGGCCAATTTATAGGACTTGGCCTGCTACAGGGCACCATGCGATCGCATGGATTTTAGGCATCCTGGTCATGCGATCGCATGGCCAGCTGGATCAGCTCAAAATGCACTAAATTGTGGGCGGCTGTTATTTATTTAATATATAATATAATATATATAATTTTATATAATTATATATATATTTATATATTATATTATATTCTTATGCATAGTTGACTCGTAATTTTAGGTCCATTGTCTCACGCGTTGATGCTCGGTTTATGTCTCGGTTCTGGATTTTCGAACGTCCTTTCGTACGCGTAGATATCTTGTACTTTGCGTTCCGCGGCTCGTACTCTTGTTATTTTTAGACGTTTCTTATCAATAAATGGAACCACTTGAATTATATCTTGTACATTTGAGCTTTTTGGTCATTTGCGTCTTCAAATCGTCATTTTCTTCTTTTGTCTTCGCACTTATTTATTTAAACGAATATTACATAAAAATAGAACAATTACAACTAAAAGCTTTACATATTGGAAGGATATTGATACTAAATATATGTTCATTTAGAGCACTATCAATAGCTACTTAAAGCAGATTGTGATTCTAATTCCATTTATAAATAATTTTATATAAATAATATTAATAATTAATAATTATAATTATATTATTGATAATCAAAATAATAATAATAATAATAATAATAATAATAATAATAATAATAATAATAATAAGAGTAATAATAAAAGTAATTATAGAAATGGTATAAATAATATTATTAATGATAAAAAATATTTTATATTTTTTATAATAATGATAACTACAATAAAAATAATGATTTTAAATAATAATAGTAATAATAAAAATGAAAATAATAATTTTATTAATGATACTAATAATAATTCTAATATTAGTATTATTAATGATAATAATACTAGTAGTAATATTAATAATCTAACAATATCAATTTCCATATCTATATATTATATATTTAAATTAATTGTATTAATAATACTGGTATTAATATAAATATTGAAAGTAATAATAATATTAATTTAATAACTATATTTTAACTTATAATTAATTTAATTAGTTTAAATTTGGTTGAAAATATCCGGGTCGTCGCACGAAGTCTCCGGAAAAAATAAGTTTCGGATCTCCAGCCAACATGAGCTATATACGCTCTAAAGAAACAGACGACGGGCATGACTCTCCGCCAAGTGGTGCCAAGCTAATAGCAAAAACTACGTATGTAGGAACAATCCCAATTATCATAATGATGGAACCAGAAACTCAAACTTTGAAGGTTACCCAGGCAAGTGTGCAAGAAGAAATTAGAAGATTGGGTTTGAGAAACATAGATGGTTCGTATATTACAGTAGCGCCACTACAAGCAAAGATGACCTATGCACCACCCCAACCAAATGTAGGTGGGTTAATACGAACTCAACACCAGGGTGATGAGGGGAGTGTGCATTATAATCCGCTGGAACCAAGCAGCTCGAATAATTTTATTTAACAATTGCAGCAAGTTGCACCTCCACATTTAGCGCAAGCACTCAATGAGCCAGCGCGATTCCAGGATTTTATGCAAAACTAGTTTGCAGTAATGCAAGAGCATAAAGCAAGACAATCTCTAGAGGTGGCTCCCACTACAGAAAAATTCGCCGCACATATAGCGAATCACCCGTTCCCTCAAGCACCTGTAATACCGCTAACATTAGGAAGCTACGATGGGTTATCTGACACTGATGACTTCCTACAAAGCTTTGAGGGAACGGCAAGAACCCACAACTGGGGAGACGCGGTAGCATGTCACATGCTACCAATTGTGCTGCAAGGAGTGGCGCGGGAGTGGTTCAACAATTTAACTCCCAGAAGCATAACAGGTTATGCAGATTTAAGATCTCGGTTTCTACTTATTTTTCATAGTCTGCGTGCACGAAGAAGAACGCACGTGGAATTCCATTACATAAAGCAAAAACCCAAAGAATCTTTGGGTGAGATTATTGATAGGTACACAAAGGAAGTGGCTAAAATACCAGATCTACCAGAAAGCCAAAAGGTGTCAGGATTTATACACTGCCTTGATAAAGAAAAGCACCTGTCTTTGTGGCAGAGGTTGCGAAGGAAAGTTCCACAAACATTTGTGGAAGCAATAAAGGAAGCACATGATTACATGCGGGCGCAAGAAGATATAACGCAAAATTGCAGAAAAAGCTATCTGGGCAGGAATAATGATGATGATCATCATCGCAATCAGGGCAAGAGCTCTGGGTCTGCAAAGAGATATAATAATAATAGCACTCTCAAAGGCGGAAGTTACAACAATAACAATAAGTACCGATGGTATAATAACAGCAGAGGAGGTGGCAATTACAGAAGCAAGAGCGTCCACGACGATAATTATGAAATCATAAAAGACCTCAGCAAAACGCCAAAGGAGATATTGGAAACTGAGTCAGTGTGTAAAACATTCGAAGCTCCAGCACCACTACCCGATTATGCAAAAAAGGACAAAACCAAATTTTGTGATTTTCATGATGATTTTGGTCGTGAAACTAATATGTGCAGGCAGTTAATCGAGAGAGTGGTTGCAGAACTAAAAAAGGGAAGGTTGCAGCATTTAAAGAAATCGGCTAAAGCAGAAGGCCATAAATCAAGACATGAAAAAGAATATCCGTTGCAAAAGAAAAGCGAACCAAAAGCAGGAGAAGCAGAAAAATCCATAAATATGGTAACAAGTGAGAACGTGATAACGAAAGTGAGAAAGGTTAGAGATTGGAAAAAAAAAATAGAAATCTCATTTAAAGCAAGTGAAAGGGACTGGTTGAACAAACCCGTGGTGATTAAAGGACACATCAAAAGTTACAATCAGGAACTAAAGGGGTTGTGTGTAGACACTGGCTGCGGTATAGATATAATGTATGAACATTGCTACATGTCGCTGCCTATGTCAGTTAAGTCGCAGCTGAAAAAGAAATCAGTTACTTTGTTTGGTTTTGCTGGTGAAATGGTCCCGTAATTAGGGACGATTAAAGTTGGGTTAGAACTACGAGACGACACCAATGATAAAAAGAGAAGGGATGTTGAGATTGAATTCACTGTACTCAAATCAAGAGCTGAGCATAACGCACTATTAAGCAGGAACACCTTGCAGAAGCTAGGTGCCATACCATCCACAATACATGGCTTGTTAAGATTCCCAACAAAATGGGGAGTCGCAACTATAAAAATCAGAAGTGGATGGGAAGGACAGAACGATGCAAAAAGTCATAAGACGGGGAGAAAAAGATGTGGAGTCAAGTAAACAGCGAATGACCCAAGAAACGCTATGCTCACAGGTACACAAATATTTCAATTCGATATTTAATGTTGCAATGTCACAGTTTCTAAGAAAAAAGTATAAGCACCAATTTGTATTTCAAACAAAGTTGCTTACTTTAAAGTAATAAACAATTAAGATAAATGCTTAATTACGTAATAAGGGTGCATAAAAACTCTATTGTAACTACTTGTTTTAAAAATATTATACACTATTATAAGGTGCAGGGCCTGGAAAATCTTAGAAAAAGTGTAAAGACGAACCAGGGAATCAAAAGAAACTGCGGAGAAAAGATCCGCACCCGCATCATTGGTTTTGCGAGAAAGCGCAAACCAAGGAACAAGGAAAAAGCCGCACATGGAAGGGTCAAAAAATTACCTAACGACAAAAAGTGGCAACTTTTTCACGGGGTCAAGGTGAACTTACGCTTGAGTGCATAATGGGGTTTAAGGACAAGCGACATTCGGACCTCCGACGCGTAGTCGTGGATAACCCACATCGGTATCGTTTCGATTCCGACAGGGTGGCCGATTTAAGAGTCCACCAATAACCTAGCATACGAGGTTGAGTGGCCCAAAGACATGAAGGTTTTATAGTTCGAGACATACCTCAAAGTCTTTAAGATCGTAAGAAGCTTTATTCGTACGATGGAGATTTGTATGCTGTGGTTTACGTATGAGTAACCAAATGAATATCTCTATTAGGGTTAATTAGCTATGTATTTATAGGCTCACGAATTAGGGTTTCGACAGAATCTCTTCCCTAATTAAATGTGATCTTGTCCCAACTAACTTTCGTTATTTAAGGAAAAGAATCCGAATTGATTATACCGTACATTCTTCAAGAATGTACTGGATCCTTATGCAAGTATATGAAACTCGCATCAGATGGTATAGGCGTACAAGGTGCGGCTATACCCGTACCATATGCCTTACATGGCAGTTTATGTGCGGTTTAGGGATTTGGATGCGCAACCCACACAGTCTTGCGGATATGCGTATCATTAACAACATTTTGCCAAGTGCCACGTGAAGGTGAATGTCGATGAAAAGTGTCTGACTCGAACCCTCCATCTGGACCATACAAGCTTTTTATGACTTTGGCCTAAATTGAGTTATGGTCGATTAGAAACCTCCATCTCCATTTACCTAGTAAGGCTAAGTTTTTTGAATCAAGAGATCCTATATTTAGACCTCCCTCTTCAAAAGGTAAGAGAACGTGATCCCATTTAACCCATGATATTTTCCTATCGTTAAATTCCTGCCCCAAAAAAATTTTCTCCTCACACGCTCAAGTTCATTTATCACACAAGACGGAGCACGATAGATTGAGAAATAATATAATGCGAGACTATTCAATACCGACTTCACTAATGTCAACCTTCTACCAAATGATAACGATCTAGTTTTCAAATTCGCAAGCCTTTTACGGAATTTTTCAATGACCGGTTTCCATTCACTCGCTTTCTTCATATTCGAGCCGATTGGGAGCCCGAGATATAGAAAAGGAAGGGATCCTTTTTGGCATCGAAATCTCTCGGCAATTGCAACAGTCTCATCATCTGAGACACCAACACCAAAGATAGATCTCTTATGAAAATTAACACGAAGCCCCGATGCTAGCTCAAAGCACATTAAGATCTTCATCAAATTTTTTACATTCCCTCTATTTCATTTACCAAAGAACATCGTATCATCCATATATTGCAAATGAGTTATGTTGATCTTGTCTTTACCCACTTCCACACCTTTGAAAAAACCTCTTTCGGACGCCGACTTGGTTAGAATATTCAACCCTTCTGCCGCTAGTATGAACACGAAAGGAGATAGGGATCGCCTTGTCTTACACCCCTACCTAATGAAAACTCCTTTGTCGGAGACCCATTGATCAAGATCGAGACAGACGCCAACTTAAAGGAAATGGGTTTTATTTGTATTTGCTGTGTTCTTTGCTTTTCATGAATGTAAAAGTGGAATAAATGGGTTTTATTTGGTTTTTGATTTTGATTTAGTTTAAATATAGTTTGATTTGATTTTGTTAACATGAATAAATTATTGGTGAGATTTGTAAAAAAGAGAAATGAAGTTGAAGAAGAGTGATGAAGAGGAAGAGGATATAGCTTCGTTATAATTTCGTTAGATAAATTGATGTTTATTTTAATTTCGTTATGTTGAGGGACTAACTACGTCAAAAAATTAACTTTGGTAACCTGTTACCTGATGAATAAGTCAAGGATTGCGTACAATAGGAGAAACATAAAAGTTGAATGCATACAATAGGAGTTCTAAAAGTTGGATGCATACAATAGAAATTGAGTGAAAGTTCAATGCCTTTTCGTATACTTTTCCCTTTTCTTTTATTTTAACGACCACTCTGTATAATACTAACATATTTGTATATTTGCATAGCTGACATTAAAAAATAATAATAATCGTATTGGAAAATGCTAAAAGAATATGGTTAAGTTTGTATATTCGTCTCAGATTCAAATTTATAACTTACTTTTATTATGATTAAATATAAATATAAATATTCTTATTCTTAAAATTAAGTAAAAGTTGAAAGTTAAAGTAATATTTAAAATGATAATTTTTTTTTTCTTTTTTTGTGAAAAGCAAGTATCATACAATCACCCCGTTTAATCAAAACCACCTAAGAAATGAAATGGGACTTTAGGCCATCTGCGTCTAATAAAGGGGACTTAACCAACACCTACATGATGGGGGAGCCGCAACATAGAAGGATGGGTTGATTAGCCATTGGTGTCATTCGATTTGCTTCTTTTTTCTTGATCGTTTGGATATCCAACTATAGTTTGGGATTGTATTTCGGATAAGATACTTGCGGGGATCCATTCTTCTATTGTGAAGACTTTTATTTTTCTATATTTTCATATTGTATAGCATACGATTCATTTGGTTGCTTGTCATAATGTAGAGCCCATGCTATTACATGTGAAAGATTGATTGTTGATTATGGCATCGTCGACATTAGTAATTGTAGAATAATTTTGGTTCCACCAATCTAAAACAAGTGATTATATTTGGGAAGCTTTGGGACAATGGACTAGTATATGTTCGGTTGATTCAATATAGGCAAAGGATGGTGTCGAGGTCGATGCCTCTTTTTATCTAATTCGACCCTTACCGTTAACTTCTTTTGGACGACTGTCCATGCGAATATGTTGACTTTTTGTGGTGTAAATTTTTTGTGTGGGATTGAAATATTCGATGCGCGTATTCCAAGTTTCAAGTTATTTATTAGATGGGCCAAGGACTTAGTCGTAAAGGTACTTGTTGGATCAATAACACATTTCCAAGTGTCCGGTAATGATACGCATACCTACGCGCATGGCGCTCATGCGTATCACGTGCAGCGCGCACGTCCAGAATAATACCGGAGTATCTGATTAGGAGCTTCGCACGCGGGTTTTACTTAGCGCACATGAAAGCAGTCGGATATGATTTTATCTATAATTAAATGTGATCCTTTTCCAACTATAAACCTGTTATTTATGGTTGTTATCCGATAGGATCTAGAACCTAATTATGAGGCATTCTAGGGTTAGGGTTTTATTATAAATACAACCCTAAACCTCCTTCACTCGACACAACGTTTTCTGTATTACTCGAATTTAAGATTGCATCCAGAAAACGCTCTTACGGTAACACGTATGTTCCATGAACATAAACCCTATGCAACCACCTCTAGTGGCCATTGTTGCGGAAACTGCCATCAATGGTAGACGTAGCTTTGATCACCCTTTCGCAGATCATCATCTCAATAAGGGTTATTCACGGTAAACCAGATCGGAGATCAAAGTTATAAATGTTCTTAAACACTCCCTCATGCACTCCACATTATTCTTGCTATATGAGCAGATTTATGTTTGATCAAATGGCGCCATCTGTAACGACCCTGGATTTTCCAACTTTTATTAATAATATTTATTATTAATACTTGCGTTTTAATAAATGTATTTTTATACATTTACTTGTCACCGTGATTGACTTTACATGTCCCGACTTGTCTTTGTGACACACGCTTTTCACGAATAATATTTAGAATATTATTTACATTCATGATTAATTATTATTAATCATTTTTAATTAATTAATGCAAGTAGTTAATTACTTGGGCTATTTGTTATATACTTACACATGGGCTTTTGTTAATGGATTTGGACTTGGAAGCCCACCCTACTTTTCTTAATGGACTACTAGTAAGCCCAATATTATGCTAATGATGCTTTAAGACTAAACAAGGATTAATTAAGTTTATGAGGAGACTTGTCACAAGCATGCTAGCACCAACTTTCCATGCATTTAACTTTAATCCATTTTAAGCTTACACCATCTCCCAACACTTGAAAGTTAGCTTTTGACCTTCCTCTTTGAGCCTCCAAAACCGTTGGAATTCATGGGTGGGGAGGGGGCTCCAATTATCTTTTTTTGTTACTTATTTACTAGCCTTTACTTCACTTCACACACACACAACATACTTACACTTATTTTCTTTCAACTTTCTCTCTAAATTTGTAAGTATTACATCTTCTTCTTTCCTCTCTTTTTCCTTTGAAAAACCGAAACCATCATCATCAATTTGCTTGTTTTGTTGTTTGTTGTTAAAGATCAAACTTTATAGTTTGTATCTTCATGAATCTTGTTTCTTCCATCTTTGTTTGATGAGAAATCAAGAACAAGGATCTAAGTTACTATAACTTATGGTTCTACACTTAAGTATTATGAAGTTTTAAAGCTCATAAGCTTTATAATCATATTTGTGTTCATGTTTTGTTAACTTAAGGTTTAATTTCTTAAAGATGCAAGCTTTGGCTTGAATCTTCTTAAGTTAGAAACAAACATGAACTTGTTACTTGTAGATTTAGTTTAATTCTTTCTTTTGTAAGTATTTAATTTCATGTTTGTATTTATTTTGGTCAAGTGTTACTAGTTAATCTTGATCTCATTTTTCTTGAAACTAAAGTTAAACTTTGTAAGTTCAAGAACATGGAAGTATAACTTTCTAGTTATAACTTCATACAATTATGTTGGATCTAAGTTTCTATAGCTTATAGTGTTCCGAATTTGTTGTAAAAAAGAGCTTATAAGCTTATATACATTTTATAAGATAAAAATCTAAGTTTCATAACTTATGGTTTTATTAAAGTGAAGATCCAAGTTCTACAATTTAGGATCTAACTTAAGAACACTAGATCTAGACTTTCTAGTCTAGGATCTTTAAGATCTAGCTAAGATCTAAGTTCTACAACTTAAGATCTTGTTTATTTAGTTTACTTTCAAGTTTATAGCTTAATATCACTATTAGAACTCATGTAAGTCTCGGATCTAAGATCTTGATGTAACTTTGGTTCATCAACCTACTTACAACCCTTAAATGAGTTGTGCTACTTATCTTAGACATACACTAGTGTCATGACGTTCAAAATTTGGTTAAGGTGATGCAAACACATCAACGAGTTGTACACTTGAAGCTACAAGCATCAAGGATGAGAACCGTGATGAGCATCAAGCACCAAGAACCCACCGGAACACTTTACTTACTGTTTTTTGGAACTGATCAATAACCTGGGTTACTGGAAAAGTTAATTTCTAGAATTTTCGGTTCAAGTAGATGACTTTTCATTTAAGACTCGTCTTAATCCGATTTACGGTTTAGGATTTATAGCCATCCGAAAGTCACTACACCCTTTTAACATTGTGCTGAAATTTCTGACCTACTCGCACTTAAACCATCACCACGGTCAAACGAAGACGAGTTTGGTTCTGAATTTTTGTCAGAAACTAGTGGACTCACATACGGAGCTAAAGCCACTAATTACGTGTCTTTTCGATTTACGTAGAGGTCGTAGCATCTGATCAAAGACAGCCTTTGTTTCGATCTCTATTCTTGATTGAAAACTTACTTTACTCTTTTGTTTGATGATGAATGATGATAATACTTAAGATCTAATTTACATACTTCTAAACCTTTGGGAACGATTTACTGACTTAGTAACTTTTGACTTAGGTTGAGGACCTCTCGGACCAACTACTTGCCTACTTATCTCATATCGACTTAACTACTTTTCACTGTGAGTTATAGCATCCCTTTTTACTTTAACTATTTTGGGAACTGAGAATACATGCTCATTTTACGTTTTACATACTAGGCACGAGTACTTAAACTTTATATATGTGTGGGTTTTACAACGGCATAAACTTCCCCTTAGCTCGGTAACATTTAGTCATTGGTCTTTGAACCGGTGAACGCGAATCTTAGATATGGATCCATAGGGTTTGACATCCCCACTCGGGCTAGTCGCGCTAGCATTTAACGGGTGTTTAATACTTCATAAACTTACGCACTCGCCAAGTGTACTTTTAGGGGGTGATGATTACGTTAAGTTAGTTACCAAGTGCCCACGATTAAACATATACTTTATCATACTGATTTGAATTACTGATTTAAACTGTTGGTTGAAGCATTAAAATCTCGTGGCCTACATTACATTACTGATTACAAACAAACTATAGCTCATCAACAATCGTGTTGACTTTTTAAGCATGTGTTTCTCAGGTGCTTAAACGTTGTTGCTTCCGCTGTTAGATTTGCTGTCTTGGTGTTACAGACTTGCTGTGTTAGACTTCCGCTGCACTACTTAGAGATGTCTCAATCATAGAACTTTTATTTTGCATTCGTAACTTACGTTATTTTCAAACAATGGCTTTGTAACGACCTTTGGGTCACGTACTTATGTTTATGCTTCTATTCCTAGGAAGCATGTCATCTTTTGTAAAACGCTATATTTTCATGAATGTAAAACTGGTTTTCAAACAGCATATAGTGTATGACCTTGTAATGATCCTGTTGTTGATGATCCGTACACGATGGTTTTGTACGGGGCATCACATTTGGTATCAGAGCATTGTTTGTAGGGAATTAGGTTGCATTAGTGAGTCTTGAACGAGTCGAGTAGGATTCGCTAATAGGATTAATCTACAACTTGCTCGTTTACTTATTTCTGCGAAACCTGCTGCATGCTACTGTGTTATATTACTGCATGTTATTGCTTACTACTACTGCATGCCACTACTTACTTCTACTGCTGTATGAACTTGTTGCATGCTACCGTTTCCTTTTACTGCTATGTAAACTCGCTGTATGCTTTTGCTTATTCTCGCTACTGCATACTACTATCTGCTCTTAGCATGTTACCTTGGTATGATACTGTCACTGTTGCTATGCTACGTACTACTGTTGACGATCTAGGCTGCTGTAGTCGATATGTCTGATTACGCTCTTGCTACATGCCTGCTATTCACTGTACCGACTTGGAGAACTTATCCTTCCCAGTTCAGATGTTTTCTGAACTACTTTTCCCACTCGTCTAACCCTAAGAACTAGAAATGTAATCCACCTGTTACTGCTACTAGAAATGTAATCCACCTGTTACTGCTATTCCACCATTCCAGAGATCGAAACATTACTTCACGCAATCTAGAAGGAGTACCCCTCGGATTACACGCCCACTAAAGTTGATCCTCGGAGTAGGACATATGCAAGGACTTGTCGGAGTAACCGCACCCCGAGCTCACTCTAATTAGCCATGTACAACGTATGAACATTAGAAGGCTGTTCAGTTTCCGCGAGTTGACTCGTATCCTGTACGCTTTCATGACCCTCACTTATCTCTTTCACTGCTCGACGATCTAACGACACCTCTGGACTTAGGTCCCTGACACTCCTAGGCATTGGAGAAGTCGGGAAGACATCTCCTTTCACAAGGACAGAGTGCCTTCTACAGATGCTCAGCTATACCCAAAGACTTGAGAGTCACCTCGAGACATATCGTATCACTACTTGCTACACGTACAACTCGACACAAGACCCAGATTGAATTTCTAGAAAGGAACCTAACGACGTTACTTGAACCCGAACATTTTGAAGAAATTTTGGGACATTTAGGCGTTGATGCATGACCTACGGAACCTACGCGCCCACACCAAGAAATCGTGAGATTAATTACGTAGATTCTGTTTTGAGATAGCAGAGATAAAGCATCGTTAGATGAAGTTGAGTAGAACTGGAAGTGATCACGTTACATTGACCATATGTAATAATATTGGAATGAAGGTACGATTTAGTACAATATAATAACGCCAGGCCAGCGTGATTATATTGAGGTAAATCATGCAGAAGTTCCAATGTTACTACATGAGGAATATGAGGTGATCCAGGGAAAAATTTTGGCAGGGATCACTTGAGCATACCCATTGTAGTCTGTTAAAGGTAGGGAAGGAATAACTACGTAGCCCAGATACTGTACCAGAAGGGCCTTGATTGCAGAATTGATAATCTAAAAATTTGTTATAGATATCGAAACCCTGGACATTTAAGGAAAAAGTTCCCATATAGGAAAAACTTTAAACTTACCTGCGGTAAAGCAATCGTTATGGAGACTCGCATGGAATCTTGATTTTAGCTAGGGTACGTTTCGTCACAATGTTTTATTATTTCGGAGTTGTTTAATACCAGAACGATAGAAACCTTATACCTAAGAACCTTAGCGTTATGAATAGTAAGCCATTAACAACCATGAGGGTTAAGTATTCTATAGGACAAGCAAGTGGTCAGCTGGCGGAGATAGAGGAATAATTTAAGGTAGTACCTTAAAATTAACAGGTGGGTCATTTGGAGATGACCTCATATTAACAAAACTTGGAAGTTTTAATGTAGTAGTTGAAAAGGATTAGTTACCTATGCACAAACAAATGATATTTGTGAAGGTTGATAGAATTTTTCGCCATAGTATAATAAGATTTGATTGGAATAAACCTTAAGAATTACCTAACACCCATCAAGTTAGGAAGCTTTGATGAAATAGTTGGAACAAACTGGCTTTCAAGGATGAAAGAGAAAGTTATTTATAGTGAGAAAATTTTTCGTATGCCTCGCGAGAATGGTAAGCTAAAATCCATCTGGGTTACTTCAACAACCCGAAATCCCACAATGGAAATGGGAAAGAATAATGATGAATTTCCTCAAGAAGTTACCGAAAACGGTAGGCGGGTAGGATATCATCTGGGTTATTATTGACCATCTCACCAAGTCTGCTCACTTTCTAGCCATTAGAGAGACCGATACAATGGACAAACTTGCACAACGATACCGAAAGGAAATTGTATCCAGTCACTTCAGCGATTCAAATTCTATATTAAAGATTACCCAAGAATCTTATTTGATACTCATCCTTACGCGACTCTAAATCCTAACTTATTACGAGAAATTACTTATTCGATGATAATCACAACATCATCCTTCTTACTTTAATATTAGTCATACCAGTTCGAAATTTTCCTAAAATTAATGAGTGGTTAATTCTCATCCTCATACTCCCCCATTCGTATCTCACTTATAAGCAACAACTTCACACTTAAGCATTTTCGGTCAAAGGACTTGTGCCCTACTAATAGTCATCAACCACATTTAAATCCAACAGTTTTCATTACCTCGTAACATTTTTGCTCAAATATCACCCGAGATTTTCAAAAGTCTTTTACTCGGTTCTCATCAATCTTTTTCCAACTTGTAACCTCCGAAATATGAAAATGTTGTTTGCCAAAATTTTACATACACTGTTTTACTGTGCGATCCTCTCAAAGTTTTGTAAAAAAAAAAAATTATTATATTTGTCATACGTGCAAATTTTAGAAATCGTATATGTTAAAGTAAATAATTACTTATTTTGACTAGTACATGTGAGAATTTTACTTTCATTTTTACAAATCCATTCTTTTAATCAAAAGATATTTTTACTTAAAATAGTCTATATTTACTAAGAACTTCATTTCTTTTCTTACATTGTCACCTTAAACGATTTCGATAAAATTTTCATTGCTTGCTATATAATATTTTTTTTGTGTTATTCGTATCCAAGTCATCATGAAGACTTTACAACCGTCGAAATCGAGATATTCATGTGTGTATGTGTTGAAGACACTTACTGCCACGCCATTCTGAGCCTTTGGGTATCCACTAACACTTATACCATTTAAAATTATTGCGTTACCCCATGGATCTTATTCGCCACACCTGTTGAAACAATGCCCTTTCTTACATGTAACGACCCGGAAATTTCCGACCAAATTTAAACTCTAATCTCTATATGGTTCCGACACGATAAGCAAAAACCCTAAAGTTGACCCGCATTTTTTTTCGATCGTTCTATACTTATAAGATTAATATTTACATAAATTAAAACTTACCAACATGATAAGTAATCCAAATTGTCGAGATTTATATTTCCGAAAAGAGTTTTACACAACGTTTGACCGTCTAGTTTGACCGACGATATCACGAACTATACAATATATGATAATTATACGTTTGCGTATATATATGTATATATACATATTTAACATGATTAATGAATGTTTTAATATCTCATTTTGTATTAATAACAATAAGTTATGAGTATATTTTGAAACTACTAACTTAAGTTTTCAAAATGATAACAATACGTAACGTTATTTGACATAAATACTTAAGACTTATAATATGTATACATATATCGTAGAAGTAATGTATTTAATCACTTTTAAGAACTTAAATACATAAAACCATATAAGTGTATTCACAAAAGATAGCTATATTTGAATCCTCATTCCATTTTTCACAAAATTTCTATACGTATATTTAGAGTATTTGTACTCGTATCATACCTAGCTTCTATACGTATTTACTAATAGTAAATACATGTCAAATCACTACCTAACCAGCCATTGTACATGCCCTTAGGGCTAGGTAATTGTATTTGGATGCAAGTATGACTAAATACATAAAATGATTACTTGAAAATTTTGTCCATATACTCCTTAAATCACGTTTTTTTAGAGTATAAATACATGATCATTTTGTTTCATTTTACTTCAATATTTTAGCCAAAACACACACATACTTTGAAGCCTTAAAACCCTTAATCAATTCAGCAAAGTTTTCAAAAAGATCTAGCTTCAAAAACCTTACTTAAACACCATAAGAAAACCATACAAAAATACTTCAAGAAAACCCTCCAAGAACACCAACTTACTTCCAATCTTTCATCCACTTCCATCACCCTTTTGATTCTAGCTTCTTACTCCTCTTTTACAGCAAACATATCCAAGGAACTTGAGGTAGAATCTATGTTCATAACCTTGTTCGATTCATATATATATAGCTATCTTATTTTGTGGTACAAAAGTTTAACAACAAGAACATAGTTTGAATGTTTTCAAACTTGTTTGCAAACTAAATAGATCCTTCTAACTTAACTTTTAAAATACTTCAAGACCTATAATATAACTTATGTATATGCTAATTTAACAAGGTAAAACTTGGTTTTTCAAAGTATAAGTATTTTTAGAAAAATGGTCATTAAATGATTTTGTTGTAGCAAAAATGTTTAACTTCATATGTTTCACTAAAGTCTCACCTATGCCGTATGATTTTGAATACAAACCAAGGTATTTACAGTTCATAGACTTAAAGAAGAACTCGATCCAAGAAGATGGCAATTTGAATCAACGAAAACGGATTTGTAACGAAGAAACTATGACTGAAACAAAATTGGTTATCCTAGATCATTTCAACTACGGGATCAATTGGAAAAAAATTATATAAATCACATATTTCTAAGATAACATGATATTTTATATATATGTACTCATAATTCAATTTCATATGGTTCAGGATCACCCGTAAGCAACACGAGAAGATTAATCATAAGATCCCATGTTTGTACGCAACACGTCATTTGACAACACCGGTACTTTATGTACGCAATACGTCATTTGACAACACCGGTACCGTGGGTCAAGATTAATCTCGACCAACACATATACGATGGGGTTTTATGGGAGTTTTATTTATTTCGTTGGGGGTTTATTTATTGCGGGTATATTAAACATCTAAAAATGAACCATTAAAATTGAATTACTAACATCGAAACGCTAACTACGGACTAAGGAATTATTCAAAGTATTAAAAGTATTATAAATATATATACGAGACGTTTGTTTAAAATGAAAATATATTGATATATTATATATGGATAGGTTCGTGATATCAACCGGAAGACCAAGTCAAAAATATATATATCTTCGAGACAACAGTGAGTATATAGTCCCTTTTTGAACTTTAAATATTTTTGGGATGAGAATACATGCGCTGTTTTATAAATGATTTACGTTATGGACACAAGTAACTGAAAAATATATTCTACGTTGAGTTGTACCACTGGCATACTTCCCTGTAGCTTGGTAACTAATATTTACAGCGGTATTGTAAACGCGAATCCTGTTGATAGATCTATCGGGCCTGACAACCCCAACCGGACTGGACGACCAGTATTCAACGGTTGCACAGTACTTCGTTTTGCGACTACACCTTGGTACGGTGTAGTAAGATTTCATATTAAAGGGAATATGCGACGTGATTAAATGTTAAGTATGGTTACCAAGTGCTCAACCACTTAGAATATTTTTATTGAAATGATTATATACGAAATCTTGTGGTCCATTGTTATAACGCTGCTAGCATCAAACCTATATATCTCACCAACTTTATGTTGACGTTTTAAAGCATGTTATTCTCAGGTACGAATTAAGTCTTCCGCTGTGCATTAGCTCATGTTAAGGATACTACTTGGGACCATTTAAGCTATGATACAAGGACGTTGCATTCGAGTCATTGAAGTTCATTAAAGACTATTGTTATGAAAATGGCAGATTAGATCATTTGGTTGTTATAAAATGTTAGGCTAATATGTCAACTCTCGATGTAATAATAGATTGCCTTTAAGAAATAAATGCAACGTTTGTAAAATGTATCATATAGAGGTCAAGTACCTCGCGATGTTATCAACTATTGTAATTCGTTTTTAATCTATATGGACGATGTCCGGATGATTAGTTTCGGATCCTTTCAGTTGGTATCAGAGCGTTGGTCTTAGCGAACCAGGCCTTGCATTAGTGTGTCTAACTAGTAGTTGTTAGGATACATTAAGTAAGTCTGGACTTTGACCGTGTCTGCCTGTCAAAAGTTTTGCTTATCAATCCTAGTCGGAAATCATCTGCTTATCATTCTTAGAGAACTGTCTGCTTATCATTCTTAAGTCTAGACACGTCTTATTGCATTTAAGTGCATCGATAGTGTATAGACAAAAATTCATATCCTAGCGTATCTGTTACTCTAGACATTGCCTGACGTATTTCAAAGATTCTCCGTAATTCATGGGATTTTGATATTATATATATACATATGTAAATTATGTATTGAAGAGTACCAAACCCAACTCCTATAATCTATTCCAAACCAAAAATTCATTTCTCCGACCATACAAGATGGATTCTTCATCCAGCTCAAATTCCTCCGACTTCGATAGCTTCGCCGATATGGATTTCCATTCGAGCTCCGAGAACAGCGTTACCGGAATGGATCAACCGATTTCCCATCATCTATTTTGGATGAATTGGGGATGGGTTCGTAATATACTAAATCTCTGGAGGCAAGAAGAAGGTGATCCATTCCATCCACCAAATTGTCCTCTTAACGATGAACCTGAAGCACTTACCGGCGAACCTATTCGAAACACCATTTTCTCGCTCATTTCTAGAGTATCTCGTCATGATTACATACTATCCCATATTTCGAATCTTGTTCATTCGCTCGTTCCAACCGTCAATCATCCCGGTATAATAGAAGAAGTCAACGAGCTTCGCGCTCGGGTAGTGGCTTTAGAAAATACGGTGCGAAGGTTACAAACACCAGCAGCAGCACCAGCAGCATAATCTATACCACCATCATCAACGCCGACAGTACTCTTGTCACCCCCAAAATCTCAACATCACAATCTGTATCTCGAATATCAACATCACACGACTCAATATCTGTACTTCAAGTATGATCTTCGTTCTATATATCGTTCTACATCGATTATCTTCGCTTTACGTATCGTATGACGATTATGTAATTTCTAAAGTCTTAGAGATTATGTAATCTAGAATTAACGATAAATCAAATGAGTTTATTATCTTATTGACTCATTAAATCTATGATTATCTCTGAAGAAAATATATATGCAAGTATATTTTCATAAAGATAGTAATTAAAAATTCTTTCGTACAAACTAATAATGATGAAAATATTTTAACGGGTGGGTAGTACCCGAGGAATATTTAGAATTCACATTAATAAGTTATATTGTACATTCTTGAATCTGATTCAACGGTCATTTGTTATTTTACTTACAACCATCGATATACGTATCCGTTCACCCCAGAATAACCATTTCCATTTAAATTTCATATTTGAATTTTTTTTTACCTATCCAAATCCAACAAGTGGCATAAAGAAGAAACATTGGACAATTAAAATGAAATAAAATGTTGATTATAACATATGAAACTAAACAATTCTTCAATTTTGCCACTTGATTTCATCCTAAACCTCATTTGTACTTCGACAATTATAATCCTCATTCAAATCTTTTCATGATTCTTGAAAACACCTCGATCGAGAAGTTGAACCAGCCGCACCTCGTTTACGAAAGAAAGATTTATGCATACAGTGATGCACCTGAAAAATTTTCGAAACCGAAGTTATAGTTAAAACGTATCCGCGTCGAATTCCTTATCATTCATTATCAAAAACAATCATACGATTCCTTTTCAAGAAGCTAATTTTGTCACAGCTCCACTTCGACTTCTCAGTGAGACTACTCCTATTATAATCTCGATATTTATACTTTGTCCTTTCGACGTTGTTACCGGAGAACCTTTTTCACAACATCATCAGCAGACGTACCAGCAACTCGTTATCTCTTTGGCGAAACCCGCAATCAGTATTTTGAAAATCTCGTAGAAATTCTCCCAGTTATACCGAGAACGACTATCCCTAAGAATTACATTTTTCGAATGTGAAGTTCTGAAAAACATCCTGGACTATGAAGTAGTTCTTGAAATGCTGAAGAAGCAGAAAAAAAAAAAAAAACTGTAAACGACTTTAACAGTCAAAAGTTTAATGATGAAGTACATTGTATTGGTAAAGCTTAGAAAAAGAGGAGAGTTGGAACTGGAAAACGGATTGAGCAAAGTATGAAGGAGGATGTAGATAAATCACAAGAACTGAATCTGCTTTCAAAGGATTCAAACGATTCAGTGCTTGCTGAAACCATTAGTAAAAAAAAAACCTACCCCTTATCCTAAACCTTTCCCGATGATATTCTTCATCATCATCTTATCTTAGATATTATAAGATATCTTCATATCTTTCGTTATACATATCCTCCATATTTCTGGAGATATTCTCACAACTGTTCTTATCCAAAATCATGTATTTCTCCGTAATATATGCGTTACAATATAAAAGAAACTGTGTTAGTTTCTAAGTTCTAAAACCTTCAAGTTTAAAATAGGAATGTTTTGAAGTAGTGTTGGGAACTGATACATGAATTAGTATAATATAATGAAACTTGATCAACTTCATTATATTACAGTAAGTCATGTTAAGTTTCTAATGGAATGTGATGATTCACAGTACCGTCATCATGTGCCATGTTACACGGCTCTTACATTCTATCAAGTCTCCAAACATATTAGAACGTATCACCTTGATAGTTCTATTTTTCCGGAATATTCGAGTAATTTAACGAATCAAGATCGTGCCATTACAATTTTATTCTAAAACCAATAGCTAGGTTCATTCCAAATTTTATACCTACGAATTCCGAACTATTGATCGCTTGACTCAAGGACGGGAAGAAGAAACGAAGGGACAAAGTCCCAAAATAGAAATTGGGGTATAGATCACAGCAAATAGGAGAGAATATTAACTATGGATGACAATGATTATGGAAAACAGAAGCAGGAGCATCGAAGTATAAGGAAAGATATCAAACCCAACAACCACCCAGAAACTACAAACCGTGTATATCAATACGTATGGCGACGTAAAGACACGGGTGAATTAGAAACATTATAATTCCAAGAAAATCATAAAAGTGAATAGATTCTTCTGGCGGTAGATGGAAGAGAAGAATGAAAGATATAAAAGTTAGAAGTATAACAAAAATCAGAACGGGATGAAGCATTTCAAAGGATACCTTAAAGTAGGAATTAAGGAGAAAGAGTAGAAGATGCGAGTTGTGAAAAATAAGGAAACGAAGGGGTGGATTTATAGTGAAATATCCGACAGAGAAATCGAAACAGATTACCGCATTAAATCAAAGAAGATTCTGATCGCCGAATAACCAAATCTTATTACGTAAGATTTTTCCTAAATCCCTTAAATCCCGGAAATCAATTCTAAACCACGTCATCGATTAAAAACGATTCCATATTTACTCATTTCATTTTTTTTTTTGTGATAGCTTCGCTCGTGCGTCTCACATAACCAAATCGTTTTATCTAAATCTTTCAATAATGATAAAATTTCATTATTACCTCATATTCGTCATGAAAACATTCCTATGGTTATTTATGACAACCTCTACCAAATTTCGAGGACGAAATTTCTTTAACGGATGGGTACTGTAACGACCCGGAAATTTCCGACCAAATTTAAACTCTAATCTCTATATGGTTCCGACACGATAAGCAAAAACCCTAAAGTTGACCCGCATTTTTTTTCGATCGTTCTATACTTATAAGATTAATATTTACATAAATTAAAACTTACCAACATGATAAGTAATCCAAATTGTCGAGATTTATATTTCCGAAAAGAGTTTTACACAACGTTTGACCGTCTAGTTTGACCGACGATATCACGAACTATACAATATATGATAATTATACGTTTGCGTATATATATGTATATATACATATTTAACATGATTAATGAATGTTTTAATATCTCATTTTGTATTAATAACAATAAGTTATGAGTATATTTTGAAACTACTAACTTAAGTTTTCAAAATGATAACAATACGTAACGTTATTTGACATAAATACTTAAGACTTATAATATGTATACATATATCGTAGAAGTAATGTATTTAATCACTTTTAAGAACTTAAATACATAAAACCATATAAGTGTATTCACAAAAGATAGCTATATTTGAATCCTCATTCCATTTTTCACAAAATTTCTATACGTATATTTAGAGTATTTGTACTCGTATCATACCTAGCTTCTATACGTATTTACTAATAGTAAATACATGTCAAATCACTACCTAACCAGCCATTGTACATGCCCTTAGGGCTAGGTAATTGTATTTGGATGCAAGTATGACTAAATACATAAAATGATTACTTGAAAATTTTGTCCATATACTCCTTAAATCACGTTTTTTTAGAGTATAAATACATGATCATTTTGTTTCATTTTACTTCAATATTTTAGCCAAAACACACACATACTTTGAAGCCTTAAAACCCTTAATCAATTCAGCAAAGTTTTCAAAAAGATCTAGCTTCAAAAACCTTACTTAAACACCATAAGAAAACCATACAAAAATACTTCAAGAAAACCCTCCAAGAACACCAACTTACTTCCAATCTTTCATCCACTTCCATCACCCTTTTGATTCTAGCTTCTTACTCCTCTTTTACAGCAAACATATCCAAGGAACTTGAGGTAGAATCTATGTTCATAACCTTGTTCGATTCATATATATATAGCTATCTTATTTTGTGGTACAAAAGTTTAACAACAAGAACATAGTTTGAATGTTTTCAAACTTGTTTGCAAACTAAATAGATCCTTCTAACTTAACTTTTAAAATACTTCAAGACCTGTAATATAACTTATGTATATGCTAATTTAACAAGGTAAAACTTGGTTTTTCAAAGTATAAGTATTTTTAGAAAAATGGTCATTAAATGATTTTGTTGTAGCAAAAATGTTTAACTTCATATGTTTCACTAAAGTCTCACCTATGCCGTATGATTTTGAATACAAACCAAGGTATTTACAGTTCATAGACTTAAAGAAGAACTCGATCCAAGAAGATGGCAATTTGAATCAACGAAAACGGATTTGTAACGAAGAAACTATGACTGAAACAAAATTGGTTATCCTAGATCATTTCAACTACGGGATCAATTGGAAAAAAATTATATAAATCACATATTTCTAAGATAACATGATATTTTATATATATGTACTCATAATTCAATTTCATATGGTTCAGGATCACCCGTAAGCAACACGAGAAGATTAATCATAAGATCCCATGTTTGTACGCAACACGTCATTTGACAACACCGGTACTTTATGTACGCAATACGTCATTTGACAACACCGGTACCGTGGGTCAAGATTAATCTCGACCAACACATATACGATGGGGTTTTATGGGAGTTTTATTTATTTCGTTGGGGGTTTATTTATTGCGGGTATATTAAACATCTAAAAATGAACCATTAAAATTGAATTACTAACATCGAAACGCTAACTACGGACTAAGGAATTATTCAAAGTATTAAAAGTATTATAAATATATATACGAGACGTTTGTTTAAAATGAAAATATATTGATATATTATATATGGATAGGTTCGTGATATCAACCGGAAGACCAAGTCAAAAATATATATATCTTCGAGACAACAGTGAGTATATAGTCCCTTTTTGAACTTTAAATATTTTTGGGATGAGAATACATGCGCTGTTTTATAAATGATTTACGTTATGGACACAAGTAACTGAAAAATATATTCTACGTTGAGTTGTACCACTGGCATACTTCCCTGTAGCTTGGTAACTAATATTTACAGCGGTATTGTAAACGCGAATCCTGTTGATAGATCTATCGGGCCTGACAACCCCAACCGGACTGGACGACCAGTATTCAACGGTTGCACAGTACTTCGTTTTGCGACTACACCTTGGTACGGTGTAGTAAGATTTCATATTAAAGGGAATATGCGACGTGATTAAATGTTAAGTATGGTTACCAAGTGCTCAACCACTTAGAATATTTTTATTGAAATGATTATATACGAAATCTTGTGGTCCATTGTTATAACGCTGCTAGCATCAAACCTATATATCTCACCAACTTTATGTTGACGTTTTAAAGCATGTTATTCTCAGGTACGAATTAAGTCTTCCGCTGTGCATTAGCTCATGTTAAGGATACTACTTGGGACCATTTAAGCTATGATACAAGGACGTTGCATTCGAGTCATTGAAGTTCATTAAAGACTATTGTTATGAAAATGGCAGATTAGATCATTTGGTTGTTATAAAATGTTAGGCTAATATGTCAACTCTCGATGTAATAATAGATTGCCTTTAAGAAATAAATGCAACGTTTGTAAAATGTATCATATAGAGGTCAAGTACCTCGCGATGTTATCAACTATTGTAATTCGTTTTTAATCTATATGGACGATGTCCGGATGATTAGTTTCGGATCCTTTCATTACATAACTCTAAGTCCTGACTTATTCTAAAAGACTCTCATTTAGTGATACTACCACCATCAGTATTCCGACTTTATTATTAGTCATAACCTGTTTGGCATTTTGCAAAGTCAAGAAGCGATTAACTTCTCATCCTCATGCTCTATCCTTCATACCTCACTTTTTAGCAACGGTTTCGCACGTGAACATTTTTGGCCCAAAGACTTATGTCCTGATAATTATCAAAACTACATTTAATTCATTAGTTTTCATTACCTAGTAACATGTCACCCGATGATTTAAAGATTTTCCACTCAATCTTTTTCAAATCGCAACCTCTGAAATACGAAAATCTATGTTATCAAACTTTTTACACGTTGATTATTCGTGCGGTCCTCACGGGATTTATGGACAAATGAAAGTAATAAGATTTTCTGTCACCTATGCGATTTATAAAATCATATATGTATGTATGTAATTAAGTTAATAAATTTACCCTTACTTATTTTGGTTAGTACATACTAAGTTATACCTTCAAATTATTCAAAAAAAATCAATCGCTCCTTTACTAAGTTGGTTAACTTAAGTCAAATAGTTTTGTGCAGAATGGTACGCGTTGTACATACTTCTAAATTTACTAAAAACTTCGTTCCGCTTATGCTGTCACGTCAAACGTTTAAAGGTTTTTCAAAACTTTCTTGATTGATTTTAATAAAGATTTTCGTATTAGACTACACCATGTATGGACCACACTTTCTCTCGCCCTCCGTTAGGGATGAAACTTACCATTAAGATCTTTGTTAAAAACTCTTGAGCCACTTTGGATGGCAGTTTTATAAAATTTGTTAGAAAATCTTTGCACCCATAAAATGTTCCTTTTAAGGTTAGACATGACAAAAATGCGGGCCAATAAATCAGTTTTCTGAGGTACACTTAGTGGTCACCCTATTGTAGGAAAGGCACTAGGTGGGTTTCTATTCTCAATACTTCACGACCAATCGCAACACCCTCGTAAACCTCATCTCTATGAATCTGTATATAGAGGTACAAGAAATCATTTTTGAGATTCTTTTCACTTAGAGTAAACCATTCTTTATGACCAAGGGTTCACGTATCTTCTCATCCATACATCCCCTTAAGTACACAGATAAATTCAGAATGAACCGCTCGAAGAGTTCACTCTCGTTCAAAGATCACACCTTTCATGCGACTTTCTTTCGGAAATGTAATATAAGATACTTTGAGAACCTAAGAATCTTATTATCCCTTTTGGGAGGGGACTGCTTAAAATATTTACGACACTGATGTGGTTACTCTACACATTCCTTCCTTCGTTGGTTGCAACTATATGTTGCTCTAGTTAACGTTAATCCTAACTTCAACATGTAACTGAAAGGATAAAGTTACATTATGGAACTATGTTTTCATTCCATCCCAGGGATAAGTTCACACACTGTATTTTAAACTTGGTGATATCTTTCATTGTTCGTTCAGACCATTCTGAAGGCACTATAAATAATTATGGATTGCAAACATTATTAAGAATCGGGTTCTTCATGCCTATGGCCTCCCTCCGAAATCAAGGGGCTAGTAAAATTCGTGGCTTACACTATCCAGACATCAAATCGCATGGTTGCGATCACCATGTTTTCCATTCTACCTGTCAGCTTTGTATTGCGACATAAGCGCTCAATGTTTTAGATGAGCTTAGAAACATTCATGATGCATTTCACGCATCCAGTTTACTGAAGATGCCTGTAAGGCTAAGCACACTATCTTTCCTTTTGTGGATATACATTCAGATGACATACTCATGTTAATCAGAAACGAAATCAATTTGTTGATCTCTTAGGACAAGAGACTTAATCAATGGCATACACCTATTAACAACGTTCCATATTAATTGATTTCGTTGCGAGGTTTTGACCTCTATATGAGACGTTTTTCAAAGACTGCATTCATTTTTAAAACAAACCATAACCTTTATTTCATAAATAAAGGTTTAAAAAGCTTTACGTAGATTATCAAATAATGATAATCTAAAATATCCTGTTTACACACGACCATTACATAATGGTTTACAATACAAATATGTTACATCGAAATCAGTTTCTTGAATGCAGTTTTTACACAATATCATACAAACATGGACTCCAAATCTTGTCCTTATTTTAGTATGCAACAGCGAAAGCTCTTAGTATTCATCTGAGAATAAACATGCTTTAAACATCAACAAAAATGTTGGTGAGTTATAGGTTTAACCTATATATATCAAATCGTAACAATAGACCACAAGATTTCATATTTCAATACACATCCCATACATAGAGATAAAAATCATTCATATGGTGAACACCTGGTAACCAACATTAATAAGATGCATATATAAGAATATCCCCATCATTCCGGGACACCCTTCGGATATGATATAAATTTCGAAGTACTAAAGCATCCGGTACTTTGGATGGGGTTTGTTAGGCCCAATAGATCTATCTTTAGGATTCGCGTCAATTAGGGTGTCTGTTCCCTAATTCTTAGATTACCAGACTTAATAAAAAGGGGCATATTCGATTTCGATAATTCAACCATAAAATGTAGTTTCACGTACTTGTGTCTATTTTGTAAATCATTTATAAAACCTGCATGTATTCTCATCCCAAAAATATTAGATTTTAAAAGTGGGACTATAACTCACTTTCACAGATTTTTACTTCGTCAGGAAGTAAGACTTGGCCACTGGTTGATTCACAAACCTATAACAATATATACATATATATCAAAGTATCTTCAAAATATATTTACAAAACTTTTAATACATTTTGATGTTTTAAGTTTATTAAGTCAGCTGTCCTCGTTATTAACCTACAACTAGTTGTCCACAGTTAGATGTACAGAAATAAATCGATAAATATTATCTTGAATCAATCCACGACCCAGTGTATACGTATCTCAGTATTGATCACAACTCAAACTATATATATTTTGGAATCAACCTCAACCCTGTATAGCTAACTCCAACATTCACATATAGAGTGTCTATGGTTGTTCCGAAATATATATAGATGTGTCGACATGATAGGTCGAAACATTGTATACGTGTCTATGGTATCTCAAGATTACATAATATACAATACAAGTTGATTAAGTTATGGTTGGAATAGATTTGTTACCAATTTCCACGTAGCTAAAATGAGTAGTTTTTACCAATTTTGTTTTGCTCGCCATTTATTCGTTTCTAATCCGTTTTGAGTGATTTAAGCGGCCACGGTTTCGTATTGAACTTGAATTTATGAAACTAAACAGAAAAGGTATAGGTTTATTTTCGGAAATACAAGTTACAAGTTGTTTTTAAAAGAGGTAGTCATTTCCGTCGAAAGAACGACATCTTGATGACTGTTTTGAAAAACATACTTTCACTTTGAGTTTAACCATGATTTTTGGATATGGTTTCATGTTCATAAGAAAAATAACTTTCCCAGAAGTATAGCTTTTAAATCAAAGTTTTTCATAGTTTTAATTATCCAAACCAAAACAGCCCCCGGTTGTAACTACGACGGCGTAAATCCGGTTTTATGGTGTTTATCGTGTTTCCGGGTTTTAAATCATTAAGTTAGCATATCATATAGATATAGATCATGTGTATATTTGATTTTAAAAGTGTAGTTAGAAGGATTAACTTTATTTGCGAACAAGTTTAGAATTAACTAAACTATGTTCTAGTGATTACTAGTTTACCACTTCGAATATGATAGCTTTTTATGTATGAATTGAATGATGTTATGAACATCATTACTACCTCAAGTTCCCTGTATAAACCTACTGGAAATAAGAAAAATGGATCTAGCTTCAACGGATCCTTGGATGGCTCGAAGTTCTTGAAGCAGAATCATGACACGAAAACAAGTTCAAGTAAGATCATCACTTGAAATAAGATTGTTATAGTTATAGAAATTGAACCAAAGTTTGAATATGATTATTACCTTGTATTAGAATGATAACCTACTATAAGAAACAAAGATTTCTTGAGGTTGGATGATCACCTTACAAGATTGGAAGTGAGCTAGCAAACTTGAAAGTATTCTTGATTTTATGAAACTAAAACTTTTGGAATTTATGAAGAACACTTAGAACTTGAAGATAGAACTTGAGAGAGATCAATTAGATGAATAAAATTGAAGAATGAAAGTGTTTGTAGGTGTTTTTGGTCGTTGGTGTATGGATTAGATATAAAGGATATGTAATTTTGTTTTCATGTAAATAAGTCATGAATGATTACTCATATTTTTGTAATTTTTTGAGATATTTCATGCTAGTTGCCAAATGATGGTTCCCACATGTGTTAGGTGACTCACATGGGCTGCTAAGAGCTGATCATTGGAGTGTATATACCAATAGTACATACATCTAAAAGCTGTGTATTGTATGAGTACGAATACGGGTTCATACGAGTAGAATTGTTGATGAAACTGAACGAGGATGTAATTGTAAGCATTTTTGTTAAGTAGAAGTATTTTGATAAGTGTCTTGAAGTCTTTCAAAAGTGTATGAATACATATTAAAACACTATATGTATATACATTTTAACTGAGTCGTTAAGTCATCGTTAGTCGTTACATTTAAATGTTGTTTTGAAACCTTTAGGTTAACGATCTTGTTGAATGTTGTTAACCCATTGTTTATTATAACAAATGAGATGTTAAATTTTTATATTATCATGATATTATGATATATAATATATCTTAGTATGATATATATACAGTTAAATGTCGTTACAACGATAATCGTTACATATATGTCTCGTTTTGAAATCATTAAGTTAGTAGTCTTATTTTTACATATGTATTTCATTGTTAATACACTTAATAATATATTTACTTATCATTTAACATAATTAACCAAGTGTATCAATATCTTAATATGATTCATATGTACCTAGTAAGACGTTGTTATAACGATAATCGTTATATATTTCGTTTTCGAGTTTCTTAAATTAATAGTCTCATTTTTATGTATATAACTCATTGTTAAAATACCTAATGAGATACATACTTATAATAAAATCATGTTAACTATATATATAACCATATATATGTCATCGTATAGTTTTTACAAGTTTTAACGTTCGTGAATCATCGGTCAACTTGGGTGGTCAATTGTCTATATGAAACCTATTTCAATTAATCAAGTCTTAACAAGTTTGATTGCTTAACATGTTGGAAACACTTAATCATGTAAATAACAATTTCATTTAATATATATATAAACATGGAAAAGTTTGGGTCACTACAGTACCTACCCGTTAAATAAATTCGTCCTGAAATTTTAAGCAGTTGGAGGTGTTGACGTATCTTCTGGAAATAAATGCGGGTATTTCTTCTTCATCTGATCTTCACGCTCCCAGGTGAACTCGGGTCCTCTACGAGCATTCCATCGAACCTTAACAATCGGTATCTTGTTTTGTTTAAGTCTCTTAACCTCACGATCCATTATTTCGACGGGTTCTTCAATGAATTGAAGTTTTTCATTGATTTGGATTTCTTCCAACGGAATAGTGAGATCTTCTTTAGCAAAACATTTCTTCAAATTTGAGACGTGGAAAGTGTTATGTACAGCTGCGAGTTGTTGAGGTAGCTCCAGTTGGTAAGCTACTGGTCCGACACGATCTATAATCTTGAATGGTCCAATGTACCTTGGATTTAGTTTCCCCCGTTTACCAAATCGAACAACGCCTTTCCAAGGTGAAACCTTAAGCATGACCATTTCTCCAATTTCAAACTCTATATCTTTTCTTTTACTGTCCGCGTAGCTCTTTTGTCGACTATGGGCGGTTTTCAATCTTTGTTGAATTTGGATGATTTTCTTGGTAGTTTCTTGTATTATCTCCGTACCCGTAATCTGTCTATCCCACACTTCACTCCAACAAATCGGAGACCTGCACTTTCTACCATAAAGTGCCTTAAACGACGCCATCTCAATACTAGAATGATAACTGTTGTTGTAGGAAAATTCTGCTAACGGTAGGTGTCGATCCCAACTGTTTCCGAAATTAATAACACATGCTCGTAGCATGTCTTCAAGCGTTTGTATCGTCCTTTCGCTCTGTCCATCAGTTTGTGGATGATAGGCAGTACTCATGTCTAGACGAGTTCCTAATGCTTGCTGTAATGTCTGCCAGAATCTTGAAATAAATCTGCCATCCCTATCAGAGATAATAGAGATTGGTATTCCATGTCTGGAGACGACTTCCTTCAAATACAGTCGTGCTAACTTATCCATCTTGTCATCTTCTCTTATTGACAGGAAGTGTGCTGATTTGGTGAGACAATCAACTATTACTCAAATAGTATCAAAACCACTTGTAGTCCTTGGCAATTTAGTGATGAAATCCATGGTAATGTTTTCCCATTTCCATTCCGGGATTTCAGGTTGTTGTAGTAGACCTGATAGTTTCTGATATTCAGCTTTGACCTTAGAACACGTCAAACATTCTCCTACATATTTAGCAATATCGGCTTTCATACCTGGCCACCAAAAATGTTTCTTAAGATCCTTGTACATCTTCCCCGTTCCAGGATGTATTGAGTATCTGGTTTTATGAGCTTCTCTAAGTACCATTTCTCTCATATCTCCAAATTTTGGTACCCAAATTCTTTCAGCCCTATACCGGGTTCCGTCTTCCCGAATATTAAGATGCTTCTCCGATCCTTTGGGTATTTCATCCTTTAAATTTCCCTCTTTTAAAACTCCTTGTTGCGCCTCCTTTATTTGAGTAGTAAGGTTAGTGTGAATCATTATATTCATAGATTTTACTCGAATGGGTTCTCTGTCCTTTCTGCTCAAGGCGTCGGCTACCACATTTGCCTTCACCGGGTGGTAACGAATCTCAAAGTCGTAATCATTCAACAATTCAATCCACCTACGCTGCCTCATATTCGGTTGTTTCTGATTTAATATGTGTTGAAGACTTTTGTGGTCGGTATATATAATACTTTTGACCCCATATAAGTAGTGCCTCCAAGTCTTTAATGCAAAAACAACCGCGCCTAATTCCAAATCATGCGTCGTATAATTTTGCTCGTGAATCTTCAATTGTCTAGACGCATAAGCAATCACCTTCGTCCGTTGCATTAATACACAACCGAGACCTTGCTTTGATGCGTCACAATAAATCACAAAATCATCATTCCCTTCAGGTAATGACAATATAGGTGCCGTAGTTAACTTTTTCTTTAACAATTGAAATGCTTTCTCTTGTTCATCTTTCCATTCAAATTTCTTCCCTTTATGCGTTAATGTAGTCAAGGGTTTTGCTATTTTGGAGAAATCTTGGATGAATCTTCTGTAGTAACCAGCCAATCCTAAAAATTGACGTATATGCTTCGGAGTTTTTGGGGTTTCCCACTTTTCAACGGTTTCGATCTTTGCCGGGTCCACCTGGATACCTTCTTTGTTCACTATATGACCGAGGAATTGAACTTCTACCAACCAAAATGCACACTTTGAAAACTTAGCGTACAGTTTTTCTTTCCTCAATACTTCTAGTACTTTTCTCAAATGTTCTTCGTGCTCTTGATCATTCTTTGAGTAAATAAGTATGTCATCGATGAAAACAATGACAAACTTGTCAAGATATGGCCCACACACTCGGTTCATAAGGTCCATGAACACAGCTGGTGCATTAGTCAATCCAAACAGCATAACCATAAACTCGTAATGACCATAACGCGTCCTAAAAGCAGTTTTTGGAATATCATCCTCCTTTACTCGCATTTGATGATATCCAGAACGTAAATCGATCTTCGAATAAATCGACGAGCCTTGTAGTTGATCAAATAAGTCGTCAATTCTAGGCAGTGGATAACGGTTTTTGATGGTAAGTTTGTTCAACTCTCTGTAGTCAATACACAACCTAAATGTACCATCCTTCTTCTTGACAAACAAAACAGGAGCTCCCCATGGTGATGTGCTTGGTCGAATGAAACCACGTTCTAATAGTTCTTGCAGTTGGCTTTGCAGTTCTTTCATCTCGCTGGGTGCGAGTCTATAAGGAGCACGAGCTATTGGTGCATCTCCTGGTACAAGATCTATTTGAAATTTAACAGATCGATGTGGAGGTAGTCCCGGTAATTCTTTCAGAAATACATCGGGAAATTCTTTTGCGACGGGAACATCATTGATGCTCTTTTCTTCAGTTTGTACTTTCTCGACGTGTGCTAGAACAGCATAGCAACCTTTTCTTATTAGTTTTTGTGCCTTCAAATTACTAATAAGATGTAGCTTCATGTTACCCTTTTCTCCGTACACCATTAAGGGTTCTCCTTCTTCTCGTACAATGCGAATTGCATTTTTATAACATACGATCTCTGCTTTCACCTTCCTCAGCCAGTCCATGCCAACTATTACATCAAAACTCCCTAACTCTACTGGTATCAAATCAATCATAAATATTTCGCTACCCAGTTTAATTTCTCGATTCCGGCATATATTATCTGCTGAAATTAATTTACCGTTTGCTAATTCGAGTAAAAATTTACTATCCAACGGCGTCAATGGACAACTTAATTTAGCACAACAATCTCTACTCATATAGCTTCTATCCGCACCCGAATCAAATAAAACGTAAGCAGATTTATTGTCAATAAGAAACGTACCCGTAACAAGCTCCGGGTCTTCCTGTGCCTCTGCCGCATTAATATTGAAAACTCTTCCGCGGCCTTGTCCATTCGTGTTATCCTGGTTCGGGAAATTTATAATAATGTGGCCCAGTTTTCCACATTTATAACAAACTACATTGGCATAACTTGCTCCGACACTACTTGCTCCGCCATTACTCGTTCCGACACCATTTGTTCCTTTCGTTCTGTTAACCCCTGGTCCGTAGACCTCACACTTCGCCGCGCTATGACCATTTCTTTTACACTTGTTGAAAAATTTGGTGCAGAACCCCGAGTGATACTTTTCACACCTTTGGAATAGCTGCTTCTGATTGTTGTTGTTGTTGCGGTTGTTATTGTTGTTGGGATGATTGCTGTAGTTGCTGCTGTTGTTGTTGTTGTTGTTGTTGTTGTTGTTGTTGTTGTTGTTGTTGTTGTTGTTGTTGTTGTTGTTGTTGTTGTTGTTGTTGTTGTTGTTGTTGTTGTTGTTGTTGTTGTTGTTGTTGTTGTTGTTGTTGTTGTTATTGTTGTTGTTGGGCCGTTTGTTGTAGTTGCGATTGATGTTGCGATTGTTGGGATAATTGTTGCGATTATTATTGTAATTGCTGTTGTTGTTGTATTGGTGATTCTTATCACCGTTTTCCTCCCACTTTCTTTTGACTTGCTTCACATTGGCCTCTTCAGCCGTCTGTTCTTTAATTCTTTCCTCAATCTGGTTCACTAGTTTGTGAGCCATTCTACATGCCTGTTGTATGGAGGCGGGCTCGTGTGAACTTATATCTTCTTGGATTCTTTCCGGTAATCCTTTCACAAACGCGTCGATCTTCTCTTCCTCATCTTCGAACGCTCTCGGACACAATAGGCACAATTCTGTGAATCGTCTTTCGTACGTGGTATTATCAAATCCTTGGGTTCGTAACCCTCTAAGTTCTGTCTTGAGCTTATTGACCTCGGTTCTGGGACGGTACTTCTAGTTCATCAAGTGCTTGAATGCTGACCACGGTAGTGCGTACGCATCATCTTGTCCCACTTGCTCTAGATAGGTATTCCACCATGTTAACGCAGAACCTGTGAAGGTATGCGTAGCGTACTTCACTTTGTCCTCTTCAGTACACTTACTTATGGCAAACACCGATTCGACCTTCTCGGTCCACCGTTTCAATCCGATCAGTCCTTCGGTTCCATCAAATTCATAAGGTTTGCAGGCAGTGAATTCTTTGTAGGTACATCCTACACGATTTCCTGTACTGCTAGATCCAAAGTTATTGTTGTTATGTAGCGCAGCCTGTACTGCGGCTATGTTTGAAGCTAGAAAAGTACGGAATTCCTCTTCATTCATATTCACGGTGTGTCGAGTAGTCGGTGCTATTTCCTTCAAAATAGTCAAATGGAACAAGTTAATCATACAGAATATTAAGAGTAGTTAATAGTATTTCGTAGCATAATATGAACTCATTTATAAAAGCTTTTTCTTCATATTAGCGTTTTATAAGTTTAAATTCGGGTAGTACCTACCCGTTAAGTTCATACTTAGTAGCTAATATACAATTCAACTACTACAATTCTATATGAAAAACTGATTATAATAATATTTCGCGTTCAAACTTTTATACAAAATTTTACAAACTTACAATACCGCTTATTTTACATAAAACATGAAATATAGCACACAATAACTTTGATACAAGATAGTTGTGAAGATAATTCTAGCTAGTACACAAGTCGTTCAGCAAAGGCAATAAAGACACGTAATTCATACGTCCAGAAACAAGTCATGCATTCTGGTTTTACTAGGACTACTTCCCATCCTTAGTCTTGTGGAACATAACCGTTATGGCCGTTGATAAGACATCGTGTTGTAACGTCGTCAAAGGGATGAGGGTTACGTAATGACCAACAGTCTCGTAATAACCTAAAAACCTCATTTCTTACCCCAATTACCGACTCCGTCACTTGTGGGAATGTTTTGTTTAATAGTTGTAGCCCGATGTTCTTTTTCTCACTTTGGTGAGAAGCTAACATTACTAACCCGTAAGCATAGCATGCTTCTTTATGTTGCATGTTAGCCACTTTTTCTAAATCATGAAGTCCTATATTCGGATACATTGAGTCAAAATAATTTCTTAACCCGTTGCGTAAAATAGCATTTGGGTTCCCCGCAATATATGCGTCAAAGTAAACACATCGTAACTTATGGGTTTCCCAATGTGATATCCCCCATCTTTCAAAGAAAGTCTCTTATAAACCAAGACATTCTTGGAACGTTCTTCGAATGTCTTACAAACTGATTTTGCCGTAAATAGTTGTGCCGAAGAATTCTGACCGACTCTAGACAAGATTTCATCAATCATGTCTCCGGGTAGGTCTCTTAAAATATTGGGTTGTCTATCCATTTTGTGTTTTTATACTGTAAAATAGACAAGAGTTAGATTCATAAAAAAAATACTTATTAATACAAGCAATTTTTACATATATCATAAAGCATAAGCACACTATATTACATATATTACACCACACGAATACAACTATCTTATTCTGACTCACTCGTTTCTTCTTCTTCTTCGGTTTTGGTTCGTTTTACCAAGTTTCTAGGGATATATGATGTTCCCCTAATACGAGCTGTCGTTTTCCACAACGGTTTAGAAAAACCTGGTGGTTTAGAGGTTCCCGGGTCATTGTTACAACTTAAGGGCTTCGGGGGTTGACGATACATATAAAGTTCATCGGGGTTGGAATTAGATTTCTCTATTTTTATGCCCTTTCCCTTATTATTTTCTTTTGCCTTTTTAAATTCAGTTGGGGTAATTTCTATAACATCATCGGAATTCTCGTCGGAATCCGATTCATCGGAGAATTGGTAATCCTCCCAATATTTTGCTTCCTTGGCGGAAACACCATTGACCATAATTAACCTTGGTCGGTTGGTTGAGGATTTTCTTTTACTTAACCGTTTTATTATTTCCCCCACCGGTTCTATTTCCTCCTCCGGTTCCTCCTCTTCCGGTTCTGATTCTTCTTCCGGTTCTTCTTCGGGAACTTGTGAATCAGTCCAATATATATTCGACTCTTCGTTATTATTAGGTGAGTCAATGGGATTTGTGCTAGAGGTAGACATCTATCACACAATATCAAACATGTTAAGAGATTAATATATCACATAATATATACATGTTAATAATATATAGTTTCCAACAAAAATGTTAAGCAATCATTTTTAAAGAAAACACGGTCGAAGTCCAGACTCATTAATGCATCCTAACAAACTCGATAAGACACACTAATGCAAATTTTCTGGTTCTCTAAGACCAACGCTCGGATACCAACTGAAATGTCCCGTTCTTATTGATTAACAACGTTCCATATTAATTGATTTCGTTGCGAGGTTTTAACCTCTATATGAGACGTTTTTCAAAGACTGTATTCATTTTTAAAACAAACCATAACCTTTATTTCATAAATAAAGGTTTAAAAAGCTTTACATAGATTATCAAATAATGATAATCTAAAATATCCTGTTTACACATGACCATTACATAATGGTTTACAATACAAATATGTTACATCGAAATCAGTTTCTTGAATGCAGTTTTTACACAATATCATACAAACATGGACTCCAAATCTTGTCCTTATTTTAGTAAGCAACAGCGGAAGCTCTTAGTATTCACCTGAGAATAAACATGCTTTAAACGTCCACAAAAATGTTGGTGAGTTATAGGTTTAACCTATATATATCAAATCGTAACAATATACCACAAGATTTCATATTTCAATACACATCCCATACATAGAGATAAAAATCATTCATATGGTGAACACCTGGTAACCGACATTAACAAGATGCATATATAAGAATATCCCCATCATTCCGGGACACCCTTCGGATATGATATAAATTTCGAAGTACTAAAGCATCCGGTACTTTGGATGGGGTTTGTTAGGCCCAATAGATCTATCTTTAGGATTCACGTCAATTAGGGTGTCTGTTCCCTAATTCTTAGATTACCAGACTTAATAAAAAGGGGCATATTCGATTTCGATAATTCAACCATAAAATGTAGTTTCACGTACTTGTGTCTATTTTGTAAATCATTTATAAAACCTGCATGTATTCTCATCCCAAAAATATTAGATTTTAAAAGTGGGACTATAACTCACTTTCACAGATTTTTACTTCGTCGGGAAGTAAGACTTGGCCACTGGTTGATTCACAAACCTATAACAATATTTACATATATATCAAAGTATCTTCAAAATATATTTACAAAACTTTTAATACATTTTGATGTTTTAAGTTTATTAAGTCAGCTGTCCTCGTTAGTAACCTACAACTAGTTGTCCACAGTTAGATGTACAGAAATAAATCGATAAATATTATCTTGAATAAATCCACGACCCAGTGTATACGTATCTCAGTATTGATCACAACTCAAACTATATATATTTTGGAATCAACCTCAACCCTGTATAGCTAACTCCAACATTCACATATAGAGTGTCTATGGTTGTTCCGAAATATATATAGATGTGTCGACATGATAGGTCGAAACATTGTATACGTGTCTATGGTATCTCAAGATTACATAATATACAATACAAGTTGATTAAGTTATGGTTGGAATAGATTTGTTACCAATTTTCACGTAGCTAAAATGAGTAGTTTTTACCAATTTTGTTTTGCTCGCCATTTATTCGTTTCTAATCCATTTTGAGTGATTTAAGCGGCCACGATTTCATATTGAACTTGAATTTATGAAACTAAACAGAAAAGATATAGGTTTATTGTCGGAAATACAAGTTACAAGTCGTTTTTGAAAGAGGTAGTCATTTCCGTCGAAAGAACGACATCTTGATGACTGTTTTGAAAAACATACTTTCACTTTGAGTTTAACCATTATTTTTGGATATGGTTTCATGTTCATAAGAAAAATCATTTTTCCAGAATTATAGATTTTAAATCAAAGTTTTTCATAGTTTTAATTATCCAAACCAAAACAGCCCCCGGTTGTAACTACGACGGCGTAAATCCGGTTTTATGGTGTTTATCGTGTTTCCGGTTTTTAAATCATTAAGTTAACATATCATATAGATATAGATCATGTGTATAGTTGATATTAAAAGTGTAGTTAGAAGGATTAACTTTATTTGCGAACAAGTTTAGAATTAACTAAACTATGTTCTAGTGATTACTAGTTTACCACTTCGAATATGATAGCTTTTTATGTATGAATTGAATGATGTTATGAACATCATTACTACCTCAAGTTCCTTGGATAAACCTACTGGAAATGAGAAAAATAGATCTAGCTTCAACGGATCCTTGGATGGCTCGAAGTTCTTGAAGCAGAATCATGACACGAAAACAAGTTCAAGTAAGATCATCACTTGAAATAAGATTGTTATAGTTATAGAAATTGAACCAAAGTTTTAATATGATTATTACCTTGTATTAGAATGATAACCTACTATAAGAAACAAAGATTTCTTGAGGTTGGATGATCACCTTACAAGATTGGAAGTGAGCTAGCAAACTTGAAAGTATTCTTGATTTTATGAAACTAAAACTTTTAGAATTTATGAAGAACACTTAGAACTTGAAGATAGAACTTGAGAGAGATCAATTAGATGAAGAAAATTGAAGAATTAAAGTGTTTTTAGGTATTTTTGGTCGTTGGTGTATGGATTAGATATAAAGGATATGTAATTTTGTTTTCATGTAAATAAGTCATGAATGATTACTCATATTTTTGTAATTTTATGAGATATTTCATGCTAGTTTCCAAATGATGGTTCCCACATGTGTTAGGTGACTCACATGGGCTGCTAAGAGCTGATCATTGGAGTGTATATACCAATAGTACATACATCTAAAAGCTGTGTATTGTACGAGTACGAATACGGGTGCATACGAGTAGAATTGTTGATGAAACTGAACGAGGATGTAATTGTAAGAATTTTTGTTAAGTAAAAGTATTTTGATAAGTGTCTTGAAGTCTTTCAAAAGTGTATGAATACATATTAAAACACTACATGTATATACATTTTAACTGAGTCGTTAAGTCATCGTTAGTCGTTACATGTAAATGTTGTTTTGAAACCTTTAGGTTAACGATCTTGTTGAATGTTGTTAACCCATTGTTTATTATTACAAATGAGATGTTAAATTTTTATATTTTCATGATATTATGATATATAATATATCTTAGTATGATATATATACAGTTAAATGTCGTTACAACGATAATCGTTACATATATGTCTCGTTTCGAAATCATTAAGTTAGTAGTCTTATTTTTACATATGTATTTCATTGTTAATACGCTTAATAATATATTTACTTATCATTTAACATAATTAACCAAGTGTATCAATTTATTAATATGATTCATATGTACCTAGTAAGACGTTGTTATAACGATAATCGTTATATATATCGTTTTCGAGTTTCTTAAATTAATAGTCTCATTTTTATGTATATAACTCATTGTTAAAATACCTAATGAGATACATACTTATAATAAAATCATGTTAACTATATATATAACCATATATATGTCATCGTATAGTTTTTACAAGTTTTAACGTTCGTGAATCATCGGTCAACTTAGGTGGTCAATTGTCTATATGAAACCTATTTCAATTAATCAAGTCTTAACAAGTTTGATTGCTTAACATGTTGGAAACACTTAATCATGTAAATAACAATTTTATTTAATATATATATATAAACATGGAAAAGTTCGGGTCACTACAGAAGTACCTTTCGAGGTAAATAACTCACTTTTGAGCCCACGAGTCTCACGGAACTTTGATACACTCCTTCTTATTCAAATACGGTACCATTGTTGGTCACTCCTTAAAATTTCAGGACGAAATTTTCTTTAACAGGTGGGTAATGTAACGACCCTGGATTTTCCAACTTTATTAATAATATTTATTATTAATACTTGAGTTTTAATAAATGTATTTTTATACATTTACTTGTCACCGTGATTGACTTTACATGTCCCGACTTGTCTTTGTGACACACGCTTTTCACGAATAATATTTAGAATATTATTTACATTCATGATTAATTATTATTAATCATTTTTAATTAATTAATGCAAGTAGTTAATTACTTGGGCTATTTGTTACATACTTACACATGGGCTTTTGTTAATGGATTTGGACTTGGAAGCTCACCCTACTTTTCTTAATGGACTACTAGTAAGCCCACTATTATGCTAATGATGCTTTAAGACTAAACAAGGATTAATTAAGTTTATGAGGAGACTTGTCACAAGCATGCTAGCACCAACTTTCCATGCATTTAACTTTAATTCATTTTAAGCTTACACCATCTCCCAACACTTGAAAGTTAGCTTTTGACCTTCCTCTTCGAGCCTCCAAAACCGTTGGCATTCATGGGTGGGGAGGGAGCTCCAGTTTTCTTTTTTTGTTACTTATTTACTAGCCTTTACTTCACTTCACACACACACACACAACATACTTACACTTATTTTCTCTAAACTTTCTCTCTAAATTTGTAAGTATTACATCTTTTTCTTTCCTCTCTTTTTCCTTTGAAAAACCGAAACCATCATCATCAATTTGCTTGTTTTGTTGTTTGTTGTTAAAGATCAAACTTTATAGTTTGTATCTTCATGAATCTTGTTTCTTCCATCTTTGTTTGATGAGAAATCAAGAACAAGGATCTAAGTTTCTATAACTTATGGTTCTACACTTAAGTATTATAAAGATTTAAAGCTCATAAGCTTTATAGTCATAGTTGTGTTCATGTTTTGTTAACTTAAGGTTTAATTTCTTAAAGATCCAAGCTTTGGCTTGAATCTTCTTAAATTAGAAACAAACATGAACTTGTTACTTGTAGATTTAGTTTAATTCTTTCTTTTGTAAGTATTTAATTTCGTGTTTGTATTTATTTTGGTCAAGTGTTACTAGTTAATCTTGATCTCATTTTTCTTGAAACTAAAGTTAAACTTTGTAAGTTCAAGAACATGGAAGTATAACTTTCTAGTTATAACTTCATACACTTATGTTAGATATAAGTTTCTATAGCTTATGGTCTTCTGAATTTATTGTAAATAAGAGCTTATAAGCTTATATACATTTTACAAGATAAAAATCTAAGTTTCATAACTTATGGTTTTATTAAAGTGAAGATCCAAGTTCTACAATTTAGGATCTAACTTAAGAACACTAGATCTAGAATTTCTAGTCTAGGATCTTTAAGATCTAGCTAAGATCTAAGTTCTACAACTTAATATCTTGTTTATTTAGTTTACTTTTAAGTTTATAGCTTAATATTACTATTAGAACTCATGTATGTGTCGGATCTAAGATCTTGATGTAACTTTGGTTCATCAACCTACTTACAACCCTTAAATGAGTTGTGCTACTTATCTTAGATATGCACTAGTGGCATGACGGTAAAAATTTGGTTAAGGTGATGCAAACACATCAACGAGTTGTACACTTGAAGCTACAAGCATCAAGGATGAGAACCGTGATGAGCATCAAGCACCAAAAGCCACCGGAACACTTTACTTACTGTTTTCTGGAACTTATCAGAAACCTGGGCTACTGGAAACGTTAATTTCCAGAATTTTTGGTTCAAGTAGATGACTTTTCGTTTAAGACTCATCTTAATCCGATTTACGGTTTAGGATTTATAGCCATCCGAAAGTCACTACACCCTTTTAACGTTGTGCTGAAATTTCTGACCTACTCGCACTTAAACCGTCGCCACGGTCAAACAAACACGAGTTTGGTTCTGAATTTTGGTCAGAAACTAGTGGACTCACATACGGAGCTATAGCCACTGATTACGGATCTTTTCGATTTACGTAGAGGTCGTAGCAGCTGATCAAAGTCAGCCTTTGTTTCGATCTCTATTCTTGATTGAAAACTTACTTTACTCTTTTGTTTGATGATGAATGATGATGATACTTAAGACCTAATTTACATAATTCTAAACCTTTGGGAACGATTTACTGACTTAGTAACTTTTGACTTAGTTTGAGGACCTTTCGGACCAATTACTTGCCTACTTATCTCATATCGACTTAACTACTTTTCACTGTGAGTTATAGCATCCCTTTTTACTTTAACTATTTTGGGAACTGAGAATACATGCGCATTTTAAGTTTTACATACTAGGCACGAGTACTTAAACTTTATATATGTATGGGTTATACAACGACATAAACTTCCCCTTAGCTCGGTAACGTTTAGTCATTGGTCTTTGAACCGGTGAACGCGAATCTTAGATATGGATCCATAGGGTTTAACATCCCCACTCGGGCTAGTCGCGCTAGCATTTAACGGGTGTTTAATACTTCGTAAACTTACGCACTCGCCAAGTGTACTTTTAGAGGGTGATGATTACGTTAAGTTAGTTACCAAGTGCCCATGGTTAAACATATACTTTATTATACTGATTTGAATTACTGATTTAAACTGCTGGTTGAACCACTGAAATCTCGTGGCCTACATTACATTACTGATTACAAACAAACTATAGCTCACCAACATTCATGTTGACTTTTTAAGCATGTTTTTCTCAGGTGCTTAAACGTTGTTGCTTCCGCTGTTAGATTTGCTATCTTGGTGTTACAGGCTTGCTGTGTTAGACTTCTGCTGCACTACTTAGAGATGTCTCAATCATAGAAATTTTATTTTGCATTCGTAACTTACGTTATTTTCAAACAATGGCTTTGTAACAACCTTTGTAAAACGCTATATTTTCATGAATGCAAAACTGGTTTTCAAACATCATATAGTGTATGACCTTGTAATGATCCTTTTGTTGATGATCCGTACACGATGGTTTTGTACGGGGTGTCACACCATCCGTGGGACCATAACTAGAATCGCGTAAAAAGTTTTATATGTTACGAACGATTAATTATAAAGCTTTTAACCTTTTTATGGTTTTTCTTGTAACTGGTTACAATGGGAAAGTCTGGTAGCAATCAATTGTCTCGTTCTCAGGGTCCTGATGTTACGGGATCGAAACAAGCAAACCTAGACAAGACTCCTCTCACAAGTAAAACTCCAATATCTGGAGCAGTTAAGATCTCGAAAAAATCAAAAACGTCGTCAACAGTTACTCCCCCCGGTGTGTCAGTCGTTGACGTCACGAACAACTACCGAATACTGGGCACCGGGTGACGAAGATGATGAAGAAGAGGAGTATGAGGAAGAGGTCCCTCTTACTACGGTAGGGTCCGTTCCCATCTACTCTACGCCAAAGTCAACGGTTCATAGTCGGTGAGTAATGACCCCAGCGAGTGCATGCGAGTATTTAGTAGGGCAGAACATCGATATTGGACATCCAACCAAAGATCGCACTCCCTTGGACAAAATACAAAGAAAGCGCATGTCTTCGCCCATTCCCAGGTTATCGTCCTTTCTTTCGTCAAGTACACCTTTGGGGTATACTACCGATCCTGCGGGCGATAGCAAGAAGAAGAGCCAAGAAGATTTACTTGCCATACTGGCTGGAGTTGTGCCAGATAAATATGCGCAGGCATTCGCAGTGCCAGACAAGGGTGAAAAAGTGTTGGATAACTTCTATGCGGGAATAATGGGGCGAGAGGTAAAACCATTCATGGAGGTTGCGCCAGTTAATGAAAAGTTTGCACCCCATATTGTCAATTATGTGCCCGAATCTCCTCCTATTATTCCATTAACTATGGGATGGTATGATGGCACAACAGATACAGATGATTTCTTACAAAGCTATGAAGGAACGGCGCGCGCTCAGGCTTGGAACGATGAAACCAAGTGTTTAGAACTTCAAACTTTGTTGCAGGGAGTCGCAAGGGAATGGTTTAGTAATTTGCCATTACCGCTTGTCACCTCCTATAATGATCTTCGAGCACGCTTTCTGTTAAACTTTCACAACATGTGCGCCCGCAAAAGGACGCATGATGAATGTCATGATATCAGACAAGGTACAAGAGAATCCCTTAGGCAATTCATAGATCGATATACCAAGGAAGTCGTTAAAATGGCTGGACTCCCCGAAAGTCAAAAAGTGTCCGGTTTTATACACGGGTTATGTAGAGAGCGACATCCTGCCCTGTGGCAGCGCTTGCGCATGAAGGTTCCTGATACTTTAGTCAATGCAATTAAAGAAGCACACGAGCATATGAGTGCGAGGGAAGATACCACTATAAATAGTGGAAAAAATCCCGATGGCAAAAGTAACAAAGACGACGATCCTTATCGCAGTCAAGCAGGAGGATCAAAGCCTAAGGGTGTTAATTACAACCAGGGTCCTGCATCATCAAAATACAATAAATTTCAGAAGTCAGGCAATTCTGATCAAGGGAAGGGTCACTTCCCAAGTCAAAACTTTGCAATTATGCGTGAATTAACTAAAACGCCAAAGGAAATCCTAGCCACCGAGCCAATTTGTCTGACGCTCTCTGCTCCTGCGAAAATGTCAGAATACGCTAGGAGAGACAAATCTAAATATTGAGAGTTTCACGACGACTATAGGCACGAGATTGATCGATGCAAGTCTTTTATCGAAAAAGTGGTCGAATGTTTGAGAAGGGTGAGCTTAATCACCTGAAACCCTTAACAAAGCAGGGGACTGCGTCGCAGGGTAATCAATCAGAGAAAATCGTACCCAACCAAAAGAAGGGTGGTGACAAAAATTCTGATAAAACGATAAACATGGTGCATGCTTGGCATTCTGGTCAGAGGCGCAAGGCCGAGCAATTGGAAGAATGGGAGGCGGAACCTATTATCTTCCCTCCAATGCAAACGATTAATCCTTCACATGCGCCCATAAATATTAAAGGTCGCATCACTGACTATGGATACAATGTGCGATGGTTAAATGTCGAAACGGGCAGCGATGTTGACTTAATGTATGAACACTGCTTCAGGCAGCTACCAACGACAATCAAGTCCAAGATGTGGGCATCCATAACTGTTCTGTCAGGATTCTCCAGCGAATCTGCATGGCCATTAGGGTGCATCGAGCTTGAACTAGAGCTGGTCAATAATAATGATTCAACCCGCACGAGGGCCGTCCCTGTTCAATTCTATTTGGTGCATTCTTATTCGTATTACAATGCACTCCTCGGGAGAGTGACTTTGCAGAAGTTTGTCGTGGTACCCTCTACCGTTCATGGCATGATCAAGTTTCCTACTAAGAAAGGTATTGCTACTATTCGGACGGAGTTCGGAAGAGCACTATGCACTTCGGTAACACCGCCTAAACCATTACCACAGTTGAAGAACAGATACAAAGCAGTTCTATCCTAGTCAATCCAAAGTACCCTGACAAACGAATTCAAATTGGGGGCAACCTTTCGGATGATATCAAAGTCCAGTTGTGCGACATACTGGTAGCCAACATGGACATCTTCGCGTGGTGTGAGGATGATATGACTGGGGTACCATGAAATATCGCTGAGCACAAGCTGCATGCAAATCCAAACTTAACTCCGGTGCGACAAAAGAAGTGCCCAATGGTGCCAGAAAGAAGCGAATGGTTAAGGTCGGAGGTGGACAAGCTGGTTCATGCGAACATTCTTAGAGAGGTGCGGTATCAGACTTGGGTCACGAATCCTGTTTTGGTTAAAAAAGGAGATGGCTAATGGCGCATGTAATGACCCAACCCATTATTCAACCGAAAACACGACCCAATTTTTTTTTTTTTTGAGAGTTAGTGCATCTGGACGGCGTCCAGTATTGAAGGCCAGGACGGCGTCCAAGCAATTTGGACGACGTCCAAATGAACTGCCAGGGGCTGTCCCCGGGGTCCAACTTACCCGAACGGAAAACCCGTTTCCCGAAACTTTTTCACTGAACCAATTATCACAACACTTTATAATAAGTAAAACTAAGAAGTTTTCACACTAAAACTGAGTTTTACATCACCGGGCCCACAATGACCCATTTTACTAATTTCGTTCAAAATACAAGTTTCGACCATAAGAGTTTAAATTCCAAATGACACCTAGAGCATGGTGTTTGGGGTTAAACTACCCACATCTTGGTCAAACTTCAAAAGCTAAACTTCCAAAAGCGTCCCCTATCCAAAACAAAGCGGGAGGCCACTAATCTAACCGTATACCCTTACCTTTATCCATGTCGGAGCCTAAAAGGTAATCAACGAGAGGGTAAGCAAAACGGTTCGTGAATGCAATAATTATACACATACATATATAATATACCTATTTGCAAACACTTACACACATACCACATATACGCTAGCAATATAATTAGCATACCATCTCAAGTACAAAGCTAATAATCTCCAATACCGCAACTAGCATAATCAATAACATATAATCGAAACAATACAATATGCTACACTACAACACATAACCAATGGTTAACCAATCGAACAAAGGATGGTACTCAAATTTCCCATCGGTGTTCATAACAACCATTAGAGTACTTAACACGTCGTACACTAATCCCACGGGTGGCATCTTAACACGTCGATGCTTCACCCCGGGTGGCGTCTTAACACGTCGACACTTCACCCGTGATAGTTCTTGGAGTGGCATCTTAACACGTCGATGATTCACTCCGAGTGGTGTCTTAACACGTCGACACTTCACTCTTTATGTTACTTAGGGTAGCATCTTAACACATCGATACTTCACCCCGAGTGGTGTCTTAACACGTCGACACTTCACTTATCACGTGACACGTGGTGTCTTAGCACATTGACACTTCACATCTCACGCTACAACAAATCAACACATTATATACCTACGCATAAAATTATTTCACTCACCTTAATGTCTTTCGTGAATGATAACCAAGCTTGCAACCTTCAATGTAACGTACCTATTACATTATGCATATAATCAATCACACAATCAAGTTGGTCAACCAACTCACTCACCATTCTAGTGTCGTTTTGACCCATAGCGCAAATTTTGACCCATTTGCACCCTTAACCCTAATCATTAGGTCATCTTCGCCAAACCCTAACACTAGCCAATTTTGATCTTAATTCACTTATTAACACAAGGTTATCGCATTTTCACACTCATTAACAACTTAGGTCATCAAAGACTCATTTGACTCATTTCAAGGTTAATACACCCATTTACTAAATCTCTAGGTGTGCTAGTAATCAACTAACCAATTTAAGACTCATAAGCTCATCTATCATTTCAAAACCCTAGGTTAGCCATCTTTAAGTCCTCATGACCCAATCTTACCTAAAAACCCCCAAACCACTAACAAATGGGTTTTATGTTCATCTCAAACCCAAACCCTAACCCTTAAGCAACTTAAAATAAGGAAATCAAGGTTAAGACTTACCACCACGTAGCTAGAGACTAGATGGACAACTTTAAAACTTGCACTTTAACCTGAAACACGCTTCTTCCTTCCTTGATTGAGCTCTCTCACTCTAGAAACCTTTTCTCTCACTAGAATTAAAGTGGAAAGGAAGTGGTGGTTGAAAATGGAGTAATGGCACTCTATGAACTGATCTTGTGGCCTTTAACTCGTTTCATAAGTAAAATTACCAAAAAGCCCCTTTGAAACATCTAAAATAAGACAGCTGGCCCGCCAGTTCATTTAGACGGCGTCCAGAAACCGTGACGGCGTCCAGCCCTTCACATTTGGACAGCGTCCCACCAAATTGGACGGCGTCCCAAACAACTGGAAGACAGGATCTTACAACTCTCCCCCACTTGAACCGGATTGCGTCCTCGCAATCCAAGCCGCATGTAAACTCTCCCCCACTTGAACCGGATTGCGTCCTCGCAATCCAAGCCGCAGGAAGATACACCAAAACAAACTCTTTGGACTCCCATGTAAACTCGAAACCTTTACTACGACGCCATTGAACTTTAAAAGTTCTCACCTCTTTATTTCTCAACATTTTCACTTTTTCATCAAGTATAGCTATCGGCTCTTCAACATACTCTAACTTGTTGTTTAGCTCAATCTCTTCTAGTGACACCCATGATGAATCATTCACAAGACACTTACGGAGATGGGAAACATGAAATGTATTATGGATCCCCGCAAGCTCTTCGGGTAATTCCAAGCGATACGCAACTTCACCAACACGGGCTAAAACTTTAAATGGCCCAATAAACCGAGGAGCTGACTTTCCCCATTTTCGAAACCGAATAATACCCTTCCATGGTGAAACCTTAAGCATCACCATATCACATTCTTGGAACTCGATTGGTCGCCTACATTTATCGGCATACAACTTTTGTTTATCTTGAGCCACTTTCAAACGAGTTCGAATCAATTCAATCTTGTTATTCGTCTCTAAAACTAAATCGGTACTCCCGATTTTCCTTTGTCCCACTTCACCCCAATAAATTGGAGTTCGACACTGATATCGGCCAAAAAGTCACATTTTTACCCCCAATATTGAGCCCTAGAACAATAAAGATTTAAACTTTGTTGTCAAAATTATTGCTTTTTCAGTTGATTTTGTAGATTAAGTAATTACGAAGGCGATGCAAAAAGAATCAAGTAAAACAAGGCTAAAACGAAGATTCTAGAGCGAAAACGGTGAAAGATAAGAAATCAAGTTACGATCCAGCAAATCAGCAAGCCAAACGGGCTGCAAACGGGCTGCCAGTATAGAAAATGGCCTGCCAAATGCCTAGATTAAACGACCTCGTTAAACGGCTTGCCTTAGCAAACGGGTCCTGCAAACGGCTTGCCAAACGGCATGCCAGCCGTTTGCAGGTAAATTTTAAGTCTATTTAAAGGGCTTTCTCCATCCATTTCAACACACACTCAATTTGAAATTCATTTCATATTTTTAAGCTTTTAGTTAGTTTTTAGTAGTAGTTAGCTTAGCTTTTATTTTCCGGAGGATATCCCGGCGAGTCCCTGCAATTTCAGGCAGATTTCTTGGTCGAAACGCTTGTCTTTTGTATTAAACATGTGTTCTTACTTTTTATGTTTAATAATGCATTCCGATATTACCATGATAGCTTAATTAATCTGTATGTTGCCATGACAGAAGTTTGGATTAGCGTAATTATGTTAATTTAGTACGATTACTGTTATAATAATGAACTAGGGAGTCTGGTAGATTTGTATGCTAGCATCTTAAGGATTGACCAACCTAGGTTATGATCAAGACTTGTCTACTTATATGAAATTAGCTACTTCATAGGATTAAGACCCCTGGTTATACTGTATCTGAAGATTCTATGAACTCGGTATGGCCGAAATTCCCGAGAGGCATTTAATGCGCTTTTAGGACACGGAACTTAGGAATTGAGACATGAATGACCTAGTATGCCTATTGACTGTTCCGAAGAGACTTCTTAGGAGCTATTAAGATCTATTTAGTGCCTTCACTGTGTGACCCAAGCCTATTGCATGTTCTTGTCTGATTGTTGCCTTAGGTCTTAGTCATATCAACTGTTTAGGTATTCATTAGGTTTCTATCTGCTTTACTATCAGTATATCAACTGTAATGCTGTATAATGCTTGAATTGATATGATCTCATTAGTATGATGGAATGGTTGTTAGTTTTCATTTAATGTTTTGCGAACTTAAACCGACGAATTTCTTCCGTTTGTAATCTGTGTTCAATCAACACGGCATGTTGTTATTCAGTTAACTAAACTGATAACGAGGGTTAGGATTAGAGCTTAACTCATTAATAAACCTAGTACTTTACTGAGGATAACCTCTGAGGTATAGATACCTTTCAATTATACGACCAAGTGACATACTTCTCACTGCTCAAAGAGAACTCCGAGAGTTCATAGATAAGTAGGTCTGTGTAATTGGCTCATCCAACCAGATCTACATCATTCCAAGCATAGTCTTAACATAAGCATAATTACCTTTCCCTAACCCAACATTGATATCTTGGTCAACATTTCCCTAATCTGCATACTCCGGATATCCTTCCACTTATTTACTTTTCCACACTTAGGACTTTTAGCTTAAACCAACTACTATCTTTTATCCAGGTAATTTAACTAAAAGACAATTATCCACTTGATCTTTAATTCGTTAATCCATAAAAAACACGACACTAGGTTAACTTACACCTTCTACACCTTAGAAAGTAAAAGTAAATTTAGGCCCCGCACAATATAAATAAACGAAGACACCGTGTGCTACCGAACTGGACATCCTGTGACCTAACGACACCGCCTAAATAAAACCATCCATTAGTAGCATATCAGACACCTTCGCCCATAAAGCATCTCGTAAGGTGGCATCCCGATACTAGTATGATAACTATTATTGTACGAGAATTCCACCAAAGGTAAGTGCTCATCCCAACTACCACCAAAATCAATGACACACGCTCGTAACATATCCTCCAATGTTTGATTCGTACGTTCAGTTTAACCGTCTGTTTGCGGATGGTACGCCGTGCTTATTTTCAATTGTGTACCCATATCTTCATGAAACTTATTCCAAAATTGAGACGTGAAACGAGTATCTCGATCCGAAACAATAGATATAGGAACCAAATGTCTCGATATCACCTCCTTGATAAACAAATTAGATAAAGTCTCTGACGATATTATTTCCCGAATGGGAAGAAACAAAGCACTCTTCGTCAATCGATCAACTATCACCCAAATCGTATCAAATTGGGTTCTCGCCGTCTTTGGTAACTTGGTAATGAAATCCATGGTAATGTGCTCCCATTTCCATTTTGGAATTTCTAACGGTTGTAACATACCGTACGGCTTTTGATGCTCAGCCTTAACTTGCAAGCACGTAACGCATTGCTCAACATACTTAACGACATCACGTTTCATGCCCGACCACTAATACTCTTTCTTCAAATCAATATACATTTTTGTCGCGCCCAGATGAATGGAATACTTTGACTTATGCGCTTCATCAAGTAGTACTTGTCGGTAATCTCCCATTCTAGGCACCCACACTCTTCCTTGAAAGGACAACAAACCATGCGGGCCTAAGGTAATAGACTCCGTTTGCCCCACGATTCGTTCTTCATGCTTGTTGTTGAAAAAAGCTTCAATTTGAATCTCACCAAGCTTTACAAGAAAATCGTTAGTAATAATCATGCGTAACGATCCTACTCGTATCGCCGGATGTTGAATCTTTCGACTCAACGCATCCGTGACCACATTCACCTTACCCGGATGGTAAAGTATCTCACAATCATAATCCTTCACCACATCCATCCATCTACATTGACGATAATTCAAATCTCGTTGGTCAAAGAGATGTTTTAAACTTCTATGATCCGAATAAATCGTACACTTGACACCATACAAGTAGTGGCGCTAAATGTTCAACGCATGCACCACCGCCGCCAATTCAAGATCATGAGTCAAATATCTCTTTTCGTGTTCCTTTAATTGTCGAGAGGCGTAAGCGATAACTTTACCCCTTTGCATTAGAACACACCCGAGCCCATTTAAAGAAGCATCACAATAAACCGTCATGTCTTCTACCCCTTCCGGCAACACTAACAATGGAGCTTGACACAACTTCTCCTTCAACAATTGGAAAGCGATCTCTTGCTCATTTTCCCATTTAAATCTCACGTTCTTCCTTGTCAACTTCGTCAATGGAGAAGCGATTTTAGAAAAGTCTTGGATAAACCGACGATAATAACCGGCCAATTCGAGAAAACTTCGAATTTCCGTAGGTGTATTCAGTTGTCCCCAACTCTTTACCGTTTCTATCTTCCCCGGATCTACTTGAATACTGTCCTTGTTCACAATATGGCCAAGGAATTGAACTTCCCTTAGCCAAAATTCACATTTTGAGAATTTCGCATACAACTTCTCCTTCCGCAATGTCTTCAACACTCCACGCAAATGATGTTGATGTTCCTTCATACTCTTCGAATAGACAAGTATGTTGTCAATGAACACAATTACCGACTTGTCCAACATAGGTTGGCACACTCGGTTCATAAGGTCCATGAATGCCGCCGGTGCATTCGTAAGACCGAAGGACATAACCACAATTTCAAAATGCCCGTAACGAGTTCGAAAAGCCGTCTTCTCAATATCTTCCTCACGGACCTGCATTTGGTGATAGCCGGACCGTAAGTCAATCTAAGAAAAATACGTCGCGCCTTGGAGTTGGTTAAACAAATCGTCAATCCGAGGCAATGGATAACGATTCTTGATCGTCACTTTATTCAACTCCCGATAATCGATGCACATCCTCATACTACCATCCTTCTTCTTTACGAATAAAATTAGAGCGCCCCATGGCGAAGCACTCAGTCGGATAAAACCCTTTTCAAGCAACTCTTGGGTTTGATTCAACAACTCTTGCATTTCCGTTGGTGCTAAATGATAAGCAGTCTTAGCAATGGGGGTAGCCTCCGGAACCAACTCAATGCGAAATTCAACTTGTCTTTCCGCCAGAACACTCGGTAACTCGTCCAAAAAAACGTCTTCGAATTCATTAACCACCGGAAATTCACGAATAGATGGTGGCTCTTCACGAGTATCAACTACATGGGCAAGAAAAGCCATGCCACCACTACTAAGAAAATGATGTGCCCGTGCGTAAGTGCATAATGGCACAAGTCTTCTCCGTTTCTCGCCATGAATAATTAACTCTCCCCCACTTGGGGTCTTCACACGAATAGACTTTTCATGGCATGCAATATCGGCTCTATAACGATCGAGCCAATCCATACCAACGATTATATCAAACTCACCCAAAGTCATCGGAATGAGATCAACTTTAAAAATTTTGACACCAAACACAATACTAAAATCTTTATAAACATCAACCCCTAGCACCGTCTTGCCATCCGCTATTTCAACTTCTACCGGACGACTTAACTTAGCTAGCGGTTTGTTAAGCTTAGGCACAAATTGAGGTGACACAAATGACAAATTAGCTCCGCTATCAAATAATATCCTTGCCGGATTAGAGTTAACCATGAAAGTACCTGAGACAACTTCATTGGATTGCTTGGCCTCATCATTGGTCATTAAATAATTTCGCCCCCGAGCCGTACCCGCCGCTTTCTCCAACTTCTTAATATCCTTGCTTTTGACAATTAAAACATGTGAGTGTGCTTGTGGAGGATGGGTTCGGACAATCACGAGCCATGTGACCCTTTTGTCCACAATTGTAGTACGTATAATAAAAACCCCCAGAAGCACTCTTCTTCACACTATTAACACTTTCGGAACCCTTCTTGTTCTTCTTGCTTGTAAAGTTCGAATGACTCGAACCTTCAAACTTTATTTTGCCAAAAGTAAAACCACTCTTTCTCAAAACGAGCGACTCAAAACCCTTTGCCATATCGAACAACTCATCAAAAGTTTTCACCGAGTTTACACTAATCTTTTCTTGATAGTTGTCGTTCAAGGTTCGATAGAAGTCTTCCTTCAACATGTGATCATTACTGACATACTCCGGGCAAAATTGGGTCTTTGACAAGAAAGTGGACTTAAGAGTATTCAAGTCCATCGACCCTTGCCTCAAAGCACGCAACTCATCTTTAAGCCTTGAAAGATCGGCCGAAGTTCGGTATTCCTTGAAAAATTCCGCCTTGAACTCATCCCACGTGAATTCCATACATTATTCTTCACCATAGAGCTGAATCTTTTCATCTCACCACATCTTAGCATCACCCCTTAACATGCTACAACCATACCTTGTCTTTTTATCGAGCGGGCATTCACAAGTACGAAAACCCCCCTCCATATCGAAGATCCAAAGATTGCTCTTTAGTGGATCCCGTTCGACCTCAAAAGTGGTAGGTTGAGCATCCTTGAAATTTTTGTAGAAAAAGTCTCGTCTTCCCACATTATCTTCATGAAGGACAACCTTTACTTGTTCCTTGACTAGATTGACTACTTGCTCGTCAATCGAATCTAAGAACATCTTCTTAACATCCTCCAAGAAGGCCGCGTGACGCCTTTACATAATGGCCTCAACTTTGGCCGTGAACTCGGCGTCCTCGCTCGTACCTCCATCATTAGTATCGTGTCTGTTTCTCATCTTCATTCTATAAAACGGAATAGGTTAAACAACGAAACAAAAAGACATAACATATATATGTATACACCTCACCGCCCCATCTTGCTCAACAATCGTCGTACATCGCTCGCTTAACATGATTTGAACCCGTGACAATGGTAGCTAGTCATTGTTACACGAGCACGTCGCGTTAACTTGCTAGTACAATGTCCATCTCGCTTGATGATTGCAATCATAACACAAAACAATTAGCGCAAGGTTAGTTCACATAAACCTAAGCACTAGCCAATCCCGGCCCGACCTGTCTCCTACAAGTCCTGCATAAAGTGCACACATAATAAAAGTCTAAGTCTAGGCATCTATCTCAAGTCGCCTAAATCCCTTAGACCATGCTCTGATACCACTTGTAATGACCTAACCCATTATTCAACCGAAAACACGACCCAAAAAAAAACATTTTGAGAGTCAGTGCATCTGGACGGCGTCCAGTTATCTGGATGGCGTCCAGTATTAAAGGCCAGGACGGTGTCCAAATGAACTGCCAGGGGCTGTCCCCGGGGTCCAACTTACGAGAATGGAAAACCCGCTCCCGACACTTTTTCACGAAACCAATTATCACAACACTTTATAATACGTAAAACTAAGAAGTTTTCACACTAAAACCGAGTTTTACATCACCGGGCCCACAACGACCCATTTTACGAATTCCGTTCAAAATACAAGTTGCAACCATAAGAGTTTAAATTCCAAACGACACCTAGAGCATGGTGTTTAGGGTTAAACTACCCACATCTTGGTCAAACTTCAAAAGCTAAACTTCCAAAAGCGTCCCCTATCCAAAACAAAGCGGGAGGCCACTAATCCAACCGTATACCCTTGCCTTTATTCAAACCGGATCCTAAAAGGTAAACAACGAGAGGGTAAGCAAAACGCTTAGCGAATGCAATAATTATATACATACGTATATAATATACCTATTTGCAAACACTTACCCACATTCCGCATATACGCTAGCAATATAATTAGTATACCATCTCAAGTACAAAGTTAATAATCTCCAATACCGCAACTAGCATAATCAATGGCATATAATCGAAACAATACAATATGCTACACGACAACACATAACCAATGGTTAACCAATCGTACAAGGGATGGTACTCAAATTTTCCATCGGTGTTCATAACAACCATTAGAGTACTTAACATGACTTACACTAATCCCATGGGTGGCATCTTAACACGTCAATGCCTCACCCTGGGTGGCGTCTTAACACGTCGACACTTCACACATGATAGTTCTTGGAGTGGCATCTTAACATGTTGATGCTTCACTCCGAGTGGTGTCTTAACACGTCGACACTTCACTCTTCATATTACTTAGGGTGGCATTTTAACACGTCGATACTTCACCCCAAGTGGTGTCTTAACACGTCGACACTTCACATCTCACGCTACAACAATTAAATACATTATATACCTACGCATATAATTATTCCACTCACCTTAATGTCTTTCGTGAATGATAACCAAGCTTGCAACCTTCAATGTAACGTACCTATTACATTATGCATATAATCAATCATACAATCAAGTTGGTCAACCAACTCACTCACCATTCTAGTGTCGTTTTGACCCATAGTGCAAATTTCGACCCATTTGCACCCTTAACCCTAATCATTAGGTCATCTTCGCCAAACCCTAACACTAGCGAATTTTGGTCTTAATTCACTTATTAACATAAGGTTATCACATTTTCACACTCATTAACAACTTAGGTCATCAAAGACTCATTTGACCAATTTCAAGGTTAACACACCCATTTACTAAATCTCTAGGTGTGCTAGTAATCAACTAGCCAATTTAAGACTCATAAGCTCATCTATCATTTCAAAACCCTAGGTTAGCCATCTTTGAGTCCGCATGACCCAATCATACCCAAAACCCCCCAAACCGCTAACAAATGGGTTTTATGTTCATCTCTAACCCAAACCCTAACCCTTAAGCAACTAAAATAAGGAAATCAAGATTAAGACTTACCACCACGTAGCTAGAGACTAGATGGACAACTTTCACTTTAACCCGAAACACGCTTCTTCCTTCCTTGATTGAGCTCTCTCACTCTAGAAACCTTTTCTCTTACTAGAATTAAAGTGGAAAGGAAGTGGTGGTTGAAAATGGAGTAATGGCACTCTATGAACTGATCTTGTAGCCTTTAACTCGTTCCTGATAATGCTAAAAACGAACATATATTTCATAGCATTATTCCTCAAGAAAGACAAGCTTTTAGTTGCAATTGTTCTATTTACAAGTGATATTCGTTTAAATAATAAAAGGTGAAGACAAAAGACAGATTCGACGAATTGAAGACGCAAACGACCAAAAAGCTCAAAAGTTCAAAATACAATCAAAGAGGTTTCAATTATTGATAAGAAACGTCTCGAAATTACAAGAGTACAAGATTCAAAACGCAAAGTACAAGATATTAAATTGTACGCAAGGACGTTCGAAAATCCGGAACCGAGACCAGAGTCAACTCTCAACGCTCGACGCAACGGACTAAAAATTACAAGTCAACTATGCACATAAATATAATATAATATTTAAATAATTCTTGTAATTATTTATATATTATATAATATATTATAAACCGTCGGCAAATTAAAAGACAAAATGGTGTGAGCTGGTTTTACGAACTCCGCGACTTGTGGAGTTCGAAGAGAAAACGGGCCGAGACTCGCGGAGCCCCAAAGTTTGAAACTGTCTATAAAAGCTCGCGCATTCTGATCGTAAAAATCATCTTTTTCTTCTTCTTACTTATACGTAAGATATATATATATATATATATATATATATATATATATATATATATATATATATATTTATATATATATTTATATTTATATTTATATTTATATTTTAATTTTAATTTTAAATTCTAATAATAAGGGTATGTTAGCGAATGTTGTAAGGGTGTAAGTCGAAATTCTGTCCGTGTAACGCTACGCTATTTTTAATCATTGTAAGTTATGTTCAACCTTTTTAATTTAATGTCTTGTAGCTAAATTATTATTATGCTTATTTAATCCGAAGTAATCATGATGTTGGGCTAATTACTAAAATTGAGTAATTGGGCTTTGTACCATAATTGGGGTTTGGACAAAAGAACGACACTTGTGGAAATTAGACTATGGGCTATTAATGGGCTTTATATTTGTTTAACTAAATGATAGTTTGTTAATTTTAATATAAAGATTTACAATTGGACGTCCCTATAAATATCCATATACACTCGATCGGACACGATGGGCAGGGTATTTATATGTACGAATAATCGTTCATTTAACCGGACACTGGAATGGATCAATAGTCTATGGAATTATTAAAACAGGGGTGAAATTATGTACAAGGACACTTGGCGTAATTGTTAACAAAGTATTAAAATCTTGGGTTACACACAGTCGATATCCTGGTGTAATTATTAACAAAGTATTAAAACCTTGTTACAGTTTAAGTCACCAATTAGTTGGAATATTTGACTTCGAGTATAAGGATAATTTGATGAGGATACTCGCATTTTATATTTATGACTGATGGACTGTTATGGATAAAAACCAGACAGACATATTGAATAATCCAGGACAAAGGACAATTAACCCATGGGAATAAAACTAAAATCAACACGTCAAACATCATGATTACGGAAGTTTAAATAAGCATAATTATTTTATTTCATATTTAATTTTCTTTATTTTATATTTAATTGCACTTCTAATTATCGCACTTTTATTTATTGTTTTTGTATTTAATTGCACTTTTAATTATCGTACTTTTTAATTATCGTAAGTTTATTTTATCGCACTTTTATTTATCGCAATTTCATTATCGTTATTTACTTTACGCTTTAAATTAAGTTATATTTATTTTTTTACATTAGGTTTTAACTGCGACTAAGTTTTAAAATCGACAAACCGGTCATTAAACGGTAAAAACCCCCCCTTTTTATAATAATAATATTATTTATATATATATTTGTATTTTTATAAATTAAAACTAATATAGCGTTAAGCTTTATTTAAAAGATTCCCTGTGGAACGAACCGGACTTACTAAAAACTACACTACTCTACGATTAGGTACACTGCCTATAGTGTTGTAGCAAAGTTCAGGTATATCCATTCTATAAATAAATAATTAAAACTTGTGTAAAATTGTATCGTATTTAATAGTATTTTCTTATAAAATTTAATTGTATTTTATACCCCTTAGCTTAAAGTATCAAGTATTTTTGACGCCGCTGCCGGGGAACTCGGCAAAACGCTATATTTTTAATCTATTTTTGTACAAATATAAAAAAAAATATAAAGCTGATTGTTTTTGGTTGTTGCAAATTCTGTGACCCACCCATGTGGGAGTTGTCACGAAAAGAAAAAAAAAACAAGGTGACAAGCATTAATTGGCTTTCGTGGTTTACAAAACCGTCTACGTATCTTTTATAGCAATTATAGTTCTTCGTGTTAGGTTGCTCCCTTAGCTTCCAATTTTATAATGTTTTAATCGTTTTGTGTTTTTTTTTTATGTTTGTCGTGTGTGGCCCGCTCCTTCTGTTTTCATGGCTCTCGTTTGTATTTGTTCTACTTCATTGACAGTTGTAGAATCTTCCTTGTTTTAAAATAAAAAAAATTAAAAAAATTAAAAAATAAAAAAAAACGTTTAAAAAAAAAAACGTTTTAAGAAAAAAAACGAAAAAAAAACATTTATATAGTTTTTTTCTTTTCTTCCTTCTTGGTCCACACACACCCACTCAAAACCACTACTCTTTCCCTCAAATTGTCTTTTACGTGAAAAAAAAAACGAACGAATTAAGAAGGAGTAGCTGTTTTCCAACTAGGTTACACATGGGTTGATAAGTGGGGTTGCAAGTTTGAAAAAAAAAAAAGGAAACAAACGAAAATGGAAACATGTAGGAGCACTAACAAGGCTCCACTTAACAATTCACTTTAATCAAACATGTTAGTATATATAAAAAAAAAAAAACGTTACCATTGGTATTTGTTTATCTTTCATTGACTAAAGGATATTAATTTATTAAGATTAGGGTTTAATTTAATAATAATTAGTTTATTTTTAATTAATTTTGTATTTTAAGTTTTAATTAGTTTTATTAATTTATAAATTAGTACCTTTTTAATAAATAATACAAAAATAATATTTTTATAAAAATTGTATTTTTATAACTTTAAGTTTTATTATTTGTATCTTTTTATTATATAGTACGTAGTTTATAATTATCGTTCGTAATTAGTTTTAAGTTAGTTTTTGCCTTAGTTATTTTATATTTCTAGATTTTTAGGCTTTGCCGTAAAATCCCTTAAGTGCTTTTTCTTTAGACTAAGATTTAGGTGCTCTAGAATTTTGCGACGCCTTTTTAAGTTTTAGTACCTTTTTAAGATATTGCCATTTGGGATATAGTTTTTCTTGTAAGCTTTAATATTTTTAGACGAAACTTTTATTTTTTTTAGTTTTTAGTTCCTTTTTAAGTTTCAACGCGCTACTTTCTTATTTTTATTTTTCGACGCCTTTTACCTATGTATCAATAATATCACTCCAATTAGTAATCTCAATTTGCAATTTTAATTTTAAGTTAGTGATAGTAATAAGGTTGGGTTAGTCGAGTGTTTTTTTTTAGTTTTATAAGTCACTCTTTTCTTTCTTATTTTTCGACACATTTTATTTTTCAACCCTTTTCTTTTTTGACCTTTTTCGACGCGCTCTTTTTCTTTCTTATTTCTCGTCATTCTAGTTTTAGGACTTAAAATTTTCTCTACTTCTTATCTAAATTTCTTAAAATTACGAAAATTTATTTTAAGTGGTTAAATTGATAGACATCAAAATTTTCTGGTTCGTAGTAATAGTTGGATTTGTACGTGGACCGGGTTATTGGAGCCAAACAGTACTCAATTATATTGAGACCAAACGAATCCTGCCCCTCTGCTGCATCTTTTGGCTATTCGAAACGTGGGCAAAATCAGAAAAGTCTATTAATTGAATAACTTATATAATTTTTCTTTCCTTTTAAAAACTAATAGGATATTCAGTGAATGCATCGAGCAAGACGTTCACCACCTTTTGTACGTTCACCACCTGTAACTCGATCAAGACATCTAGCTAATATTACCGCCGTTGATTTTTCTTTAGAATCGTCATCCAGTCGACCAAGTACTCCAATTCAAATTTCCGATAATCCATTTTTTGAACCCGACCTCACAATTGAGAATCCGGAGAATATTCAGGGACGATTCATAGATCCTGAACCATTAATTTTTCCTCCGGAACCACCAATCATTCAAACAGAGATTGTTGAGGAACGAACCATTAAATCAGAATCCTCTAGTGATTCAGATTCAACAAATTCAATCATGGAGAATCTGGAACCTTTAAGTATGGAAGACCGAATGAGAGCTAAACGCACTGGCCAAGGTCACGCAATTACTCATCCTGACATTAATGCGCCAGATTATGAAATCAAAAGACAAATTCTACACATGGTGACTAATCAATGCCAATTTAGTGGTACGCCGAAGGAAGATCCAAATGAACATCTTCGTACCTTTAATAGGATCTGTACTCTATTTAAAATCCGAGAAGTGGAGGATGAACAGATATATCTCATGTTATTTACCTGGACTTTAAAGGGAGAAGCCAAAGATTGGTTGGAATCGTTACCTGAAGGGGCGATCGATACATGGGACGTTTTAGTTGAAAATTTTCTTAAACAATTCTTTCCGGCATCTAAAGCCTTAAGACTTCAAGGAGAAATTGTTACGTTCACACAGAAATTGAATGAAACTCTATATGAGGCGTGGACAAGATTTGGAAAGTTATTAAGAGGATGTCCGCAACATGGTTTAGACACCTGTCAAATAGTACAAATATTCTACCATGGATGCGACATCACTACAAGAAAAGACATCGATATAGCAGCTGGTGGTTCCATTATGAAGAAAACAGAAACTGATGCTTATAAAATTATTGATAACACTGCTTCCCACTCACATGAGTGGCACCAAGAAAAAGATATCGTTAGATCATCTAAAGCAGCTAGAGCCGATTCTAGCCATGACTTAGATTCCATTTCCGCAAAGATAGATGCTGTCGAGAGATAAATGGAAAAGATGACTAAGGATATACATTCAATACGAATTAGTTGTGAGCAGTATGGAGGACCACATTTGACAAAAGATTGTCTCAGTATTGAACTAACAATGGAACAAAGAGAGAATATTTCATACATAAACCAAAGGCCTGGAAATAATTATTAGAATAATTATCAACCGCCAAGACCAATTTACAATCAAAACCAGAATTATAACCGAAATGTTCCATACAATAACCAACAAGGTCCTAGTAATCAACAAGTATCCAACAATACTTACAACCAGCAAAGACCTAATTTTCAAAACAAACCACAACAAACCGATGATAAAAAGCCAAATTTAGAAGATATGATGACGAAGCTAGTTGAAACTCAAACGCAATTTTTCACATCTCAGAAACAAACGAATGAACAAAATGCTCAAGCATTTAGAAATCAACAAGCTTCTATTCAAAATTTGGAACAAGAAGTAAGTAACCTAGCAAGGTTAATAGGAGAAAGAAAACTGGGAAGTCTACCTAGTGATACAAATGCTAACCCCCGGAATGAAACAGCTAAAGCCATTACCACAAGAAGTGGTACAACACTTAAACCACCTGAAATACCTGAAATTTCTGATGAAGCTATTCCTACTCCACAAGAACCACAACCTAAGAAAGATAAGGAAACAGAACCGGTAGTTGAAAAGGTTAATGAAGATAACACAGATAAGGCTAAACCTTATGTTAAACCATACCAACCACCACTTCCTTACCCGAGTAAAATGAAGAAATAAAGACTTAAAGCCGAGCAATCCAAATTCTTGGATATGTTTAAACAGATAAATGTAAATCTTCCTTTCATTGATGTGATTTCAGGAATGCCTAGATATGCTAAATTTCTGAAAGATCTGATCACAAATAGAAAGAAAATGGAAGAACTCTCGGCCGTTACTATGAATGCTAATTGTTCAGCAGTGCTGTTGAATAAGATACCAGAAAAATTATCTGATCCAGGAAGTTTCACAATTCCATGTTTTCTGGGTAGTCTTAGTTCAATAGAAGCATTGGCAGACTTAGGTGCTAGTATAAATCTAATGCCGTATTCACTATACGCTAAACTAGACCTTGGAGAATTGAAACCAACAAGAATAAGCATACAACTAGCCGATCGATCAATAAAATATCCTAGAGGGATAATGGAAAACATGCTAGTTAAAGTTGGTACTTTAGTATTTCCAGTAGATTTTGTTGTTCTGGACATGGAAGAAGATTCTCAAGTTCCTCTCATATTAGGAAGACCATTCTTAAACACGGCTAAAGCAATGATAGACGTGTTCGGTAAGAAACTGACCCTAAGTATAGAGGACGAGAGTGTTACTTTTTCAGTTGATAGAGCAATGCAACAACCGCAATCTGCAGATGATACATGCTATTATATTCAAACTATAGATTCACATGCAGAATTGTTAGAAGAATTTCCAGAATTACAAGGAACAGGAGAATGTTCTTTAGGAGAAGGAACTGAACCAATTGATGAAACTGAAATGTTAGCTACACTAATGGCTAATGGATATGAACCAACAACAGAAGAAATTCAAATGCTAAAAGAAAAAGACAGATATCGATATAAATCATCGATAGAAGAACCTCCGACATTAGAGTTAAAGCCACTTCCAAATCATTTGGAATACGCTTATTTACATGGTGAATCTGAATTACCTGTAATAATATCGTCTTCTCTTACTGAAAATGAAAAATCACAACTCATTTCTGTGTTAAAAGCTCATAAACCAGCTATTGCATGGAAGATTCATGATATAAAAGGAATAAGTCCTTCGTATTGCACACATAAAATCCTTATGGAAGAAGGTCATAAAACGTATGTGCAACGCCAACGAAGACTAAATCCTAATATGCAAGATGTTGTTAAGAAAGAAATTATTAAACTGCTAGATGCAGGTTTAATTTATCCAATTTCTGATAGTCCATGGGTAAGCCCAGTTCAATGCGTGCCTAAGAAGGGTGGCATGACTGTCATTACAAATGAGAAAAATGAGCTTATTCCTACAAGGACTGTAACAGGATGGCGTGTGTGTATTGATTATAGAAAATTAAATGACGCCACCAGAAAAGATCACTTTCCCTTACCTTTTATTGATCAAATGTTGGAAAGATTAGCCGGAAATAGTTACTATTGTTTTCTTGATGGTTTTTTCGGATATTTTCAAATTCCAATAGCACCTGAAGATCAAGAGAAAACCACATTCACGTGCCCTTATGGTACTTTTGCTTACAAACGCATGCCATTTGGACTTTGCAACGCCCCTGCAACCTTTCAAAGGTGCATGATGGCAATTTTTCACGACATGATAGAAGAATGCATGGAAGTTTTCATGGATGACTTTTCAGTCTTCGGTGATACATTTGAATCATGTTTAGTTAATCTTGAACGAATGCTTATTAGATGCAAATAATCAAATCTAGTACTTAATTGGGAGAAATGCCATTTCATGGTTAAAGAAGGCATCGTTCTTGGACATAAAATCTCAAAGGAAGGAATTGAAGTGGATAGAGCTAAAGTAGATGTAATTGTTAAACTTCCACATCCCACCAATGTTAGAGGAGTTAGGAGTTTTCTAGGGCATGCCGGTTTTTACCGACGTTTCATAAAAGATTTTTCTAAAATTGCCACTCCTATGAATAAACTCCTAGAAAAGGATGCTCCATTCATCTTTTCAGATGAATGTATCAAATCTTTTAATATTCTTAAAGAGAAACTCACTAATGCGCCGATCATGATAACACCAAATTGGAATCTACCATTCGAACTAATGTGCGATGCAAGTGATTTTACAATGGGAGCCGTTTTAAGACAAAGGATTGAAAAATGATTTCAACCTATATATTATGCTAGTAAGACATTACAAGGAGCACAAACAAATTATACAACTACTGAAAAAGAACTCCTTGCTATTGTCTTTGCTTTTGACAAATTACGTTCATATCTCGTTCTAGCAAAAACGGTGGTCTATACCGACCATTATGCTCTTAGATACCTATTTTCGAAACAAGATGCCAAACCAAGATTAATCCGTTGGATCTTACTCTTACAAGAATTCGATATTGAAATCCGAGATAAAAAAGGAGCAGAAAATCTCGCCGCTGATCATCTTTCTCGTCTTGAAAATCCTGAATTAGAAGTTCTAAATGAATCGGCCATACAAGATAACTTTCCTGATGAATATCTTTTGAAGATAAATTATAATGAAATTCCATGGTTTGCAGACTATGCAAACTACGTAGTATGTGGATTTCTTGAAAAAGGATTATCGTACCAAAAACGAAAGAAATTCTTCAGTGATATTAAACACTATTTCTGGGAAGATCCACATTTGTTTAAAAGTTATCCCGATGGAATAATATGCCGATGTGTATTCGGAGATGAAGCTAGTAAAATCTTAAACCATTGTCACACAGGACCAACAGGAGGGCATTATGGGCCTCAACTAACAGCAAGAAAAGTTTATGATGCTGGATTCTATTGGCCTACAATTTACAAAGACGTACACCTTCTTTGCAAATCCTGTGATGCATGTCAAAGGGCCAGAAAGTAAGTCAACGTGATGAAATGCCACAAAATGTCATTCAAGTATGTGAAGTATTTGACATTTGGGGTATTGAATTTATGGGTCCATTTCCAAAATCTCATAATAATCTATACATTCTCGTAGCCATTGATTATGTATCTAAATGGGCGGAAGCACAAGCTCTCCCAACTAACGATGCACGAGTTGTAGTCAACTTTTTAAAAAGTCTTTTTGCAAGGTTTGGAACACCGAAAGCTTTAATAAGTGATCGGGGAACTCATTTTTGTAATAATCAACTTGAGAAAGTTCTTAAAAGATATGGAGTAACTCATAAAATCTCCACTGCATATCATCCACAAACAAGTGGACAAGTTGAAAATACCAACCGAGCTTTAAAACGTATTCTAGAGAAAACCGTAGGATCAAATCCGAAGGAATGGTCCATTAAATTGGAGGATGCACTATGGGCTTTTAGAACAGCCTACAAAACTCCAATTGAAACCACACCTTTCAGACTCATTTATGGAAAAGAATGTCATCTTCTAGTAGAAATTGAACACAAAGCATTTTGGGCTTTGAAGACATGTAATCTTGATTTACATGAAGCTGGACGTCTACGGTTAAGTCAATTAAACGAATTAGAAGAATTAAGACATGAAGCATACGAAAATTTGTTAATCTATAAAGAAAGAACGAAGAAATGGCATGATAAAAGAATCAGAAGTTCAAAAGAATTTAAAGAAGGAGACAGAGTTCTTCTTTTCAATTCACGATTCAAGCTATTTCCTGGAAAATTGAAATCAAGATGGTCTGGACCATTCAGAGTCAAAAGAGTTTTCCCATACGGAACGATAGAATTAATAAATTCAAATGGGATTGAATTTAAGGTTAATGGTCACAGAGTTAAACACTACATAGATAGTCCGATGGAAGTTGACAACGAAGTTAATCACAATTTCGACACCACAGCTAACTAAGTGTGGGGAGATTCAAGTCTTTAAAGGATAATATGTATTTCTGTTAGAGTTAGATTTTCTGTTTTCGTGTAGTTCTCGAAAATGGAACCCGAATGGTCTTTCCCTAGCAGACCCTAAAGAACTAGTCTTCTCCCCCCATTCTGAATTTTTATTTTTTTTAGGTTTTACGAAATGAAGACTTCCTGTGAACTAAACCATGGTCTAATGCTACACGCTTTGATCACTAAACGTAATAATGACACACTTCCAAGTGAAATAGTATCATTAATCAGAGGTAAATTGGACGGAGTAAGAAAAGAATCCAGATGCGAAGATAATAAGTTACAATTTGGTAAAGGAAAATCAAAATCCGCAGTGAAAAGAAGAGCACGACACCTTGAAAAATGTCACAAATGCGGAAAATGGTCACACGAAAGTAAATATTTAAATAATCAAACCTATTCAAACACCGAATTTGTTACTTTATGCAGAGATGGACCGTTCATATGTTTAGAAGAAAAAACATTAAATGCTCGAGGTTACGCCTATGTAGCCATGGAAAATCAATTAGTCCGACTATCTTATGAGTGGGCTAGAGCATATCACTAAGAATTATATTTCACAGGTAAGTTTGTACAGTTTTTATTTTTATTTTTATTTTTATTTTTAACCTTTTGATAATAAACGCTAATTTGTTCGCTATAAAGTATTAAATTGGTATTCGATAAAATTAGGTCTTGCGACCGAAATTATTGATATCATACAAAAAAAATTTACATCACTGCGAAATTTAACGTTTATTCTTAAGGTACAAATATCTTTAATCAATCAACCCAAAATATTTCAAAAATTCTTCATGAGTTAAATTAGGTCATGGAACCGAAATTACTTTACCGAAAAGAGGGGCACATATTTTTGATAATATTTGATTGATTAAAGTGGGATAAAAGCCAAAAAGATTTTTAATTTTATTTTTACTTTATTTTTAAAATTAATATTAAAATAATATTGTAAACTTGTTAAAATTAAATCAATATATTTAAAATTGTAAATATTTGAAAAATTAATATTTTTAATATAAGTTTGTATGGTTAAAAACAAAAATATAATTTAAGTTTGGTGTGAATTTTTAATTTTAAAATATGAATTTTTAATTTTATGCATTTTAAATTTAAGTTTGGTGTGAATTTAAAGACAAAAATTTACTTTATTTCGCTAAGTTAAAAATTTGATTTTTAAATTCGTCGTGAGTTGAAGACTAGGTCGTTGAACCGAAATTGCTCTACCCAAGGGAGGGACGAGAACTTTTATTATCATTATTTTTAATCTTATTGAACTAAAGTATGCCAAAAACATTTAAAAAAAAAACCCAAAAATCTTTACTTTAAAAATCGCGCTTTGAATTGACAAATTTTAAAATTTTGTCGAGGGACGGACTAGGACATTGTTCCGAAACACCCTCATCCTAAAAAGAAACAAAATTTTAAATTTAATTAATTATATGTTCTAAAAGTGTAAGGTTTAAAAAAAATGAAAAACAAATGTGATGTAACAACAAGACGGAATGAACAAATGATGTGCACCATTTATCATTCAACAAACAAACGCCAATGTGTTTTGGAAATTTTGGTAAAATTTAATCATTTTTCTACACTAATCACCCTCAATAATTTAAATTGTTACTAATTTCTTGCAAATGAGGGCATTGCAAGATCTTAAGTGTGGGAAGGGGTTAAATTCTTTCGAATTTTTAAAATTTTTATCTTAAACACTTAGTTACCATTAGAAATACTAGTAAAGCAGTAGTTGTATTAGAATCTAGTGCTCTCTGATAACAAAGAACAGCCCTAGTCTTATATACTGACTACCCACTTCTAGTAAAATTTTTCAAAATTTTTAACTAAATGAATTCAAAATCATGTTTATACATATTTATGAACGATGAAAACTAGGTGTTAACACCGAAATTATCGTTACTTCGGAAAGGACATAAATTGAGAAACAACCCAAAATATTAGAATTCATTTAAAATGGAATAGAGGAGAATAAAAAGGCAAAGAAAGGAAAATAAAAACCAAGTGTGGAAAATTTTTACCAAATTATTCAAAACATATATCACATATTTTTGTACAAATAATTGAAAATACTTTTGTTTTGGACTAAAATAATCAGTTTTACCCAGTTTATGGTAATACTTTTGAAAGAACGATGGATCTATACGATGAATCAATTCCATCATTAAAAGAAAGTAAAGTCTTCCGAAAAAGAAACGCGCTTCTTGATTTAGGTCATGAAGTTGTCGTCCAGACCAGCTGTAGGTTGATGAAAAACCTAGAAAAGTCATCTCTAAAATTAGCAGGAAATCCACGGACCTCAGCATAAAACAGGGTCGCCAAGTGGTCAGACTTATCCTAACCATGAGAGGATCTGTCTCGCAAAATGGGGAGGGCACCGTGCAAATTAGCTTGATAAGACTAATGAATCAGATCTCCAGAAAGGATAATTTCCTTAAAAGATCAAAAATCAGCTTTTAAGACTGATATTACTCAATCCTTGAGATTGACCTTAAAGATTGAGAATTACAAACTCATGGAATTCGATGATATCTAAACTCGAGCTTGAACGAGAAAATATTTTGATCAAAATTACAAACCGATTAGTTTTCTGAAAACCCATTTTTAATGCGTTCATTACCATCGAACGTAAAATCCTAGGAATTCACCTGGAATTCATTAGGTCACCTGAACCAAATCGGGTGTCAACCGTAAGAACGGTGGTTGCATAGCATGGTCAAAGACAGGACCTTATGCCAGACCAAAAAATTATAAGGGTGAGCTTTACTATTGCTCCTACCAAGGATAGTAATTGCGTCCGACACGTTATAGACCATAATTAAAAGCATGTCAGGGGACATTGCCTTAACAGTTGCTTGTTCAACGCTTTCCTTTACAACCGGACGGTAGTTTACCGAAAGGTAATATACGGAGCAAGTATACTGGACGTGTTGCTTTTCCAATACAAGGTTAGCAAGTGGGTGACACAAAACCGCAAGTTTTGAGCTAAAATTTTCAAATCTGAAACCCACCAAACCTACAAAAAGAATTTGCAAACACCGGTGAAGGGTTATTTCTGAAAACTTATCTAGGGTAAAAGCTAAATTTAATTTTCAAAAGATCAAATGTTTTCATAAAGATCCTATTTCCTTAAAGGATCTAAATTTTATAGTCATGTGAGACTGTAAACCACATCGTTACTACCATTGTTTATACCGCCATATAGAAATCACTGATGTAAAAAGTGTGAAGAATAAAGAAGTGATTCTAGTATTTCAAGACTATATTGCTTGAGGACAAGCAACGCTCAAGTGTGGGAATATTTGATAATGCTAAAAACGAACATATATTTCATAGCATTATTCCTCAAGAAAGACAAGCTTTTAGTTGCAATTGTTCTATTTACAAGTGATATTCATTCAAATAATAAAAGGTGAAGACAAAAGACAGATTCGACGAATTGAAGACGCAAACGACCAAAAAGCTCAAAAGTACAAAATACAATCAAAGAAGTTCCAATTATTGATAAGAAACGTCTCGAAATTACAAGAGTACAAGATTCAAAACGCAAAGTACAAGATATTAAATTGTACGCAAGGACGTTCGAAAATCCGGAACCGGGACCAGAGTCAACTCTCAACGCTCGACGCAACGGACTAAAAATTACAAGTCAACTATGCACATAAATATAATATAATATTTAAATAATTCTTATAATTATTTATATATTATATAATATATTATAAACCGTCGGCAAATTAAAAGACAAAATGGTGTGAGCTGGTTTTACGAACTCCGTGACTTGCGGAGTTCGAAGAGGAAACGGGCCGTTACTCGCGGAGCCCCAAAGTTTGAAACTGCAAAAGCTCGCGCATTCTGATCGTAAAAATCATCTTTTTCTTCTTCTTACTTATACGTAAGATATATATATATATATATTTTAATTTTAATTTTAATTTTAATTTTAAATTCTAATAATAATGGTATGTTAGCGAATGTTGTAAGGGTGTAAGTCGAAATTCTGTCCGTGTAACGCTACGCTATTTTTAATCATTGTAAGTTATTTTCAACCTTTTTAATTTAATGTCTCGTAGCTAAGTTTTTATTATGCTTATTTAATCCGAAGTAATCATGATGTTGGGCTAATTACTAAAATTGGGCAATTAGGCTTTGTACCATAATTGGGGTTTGGACAAAAGAACGACACTTGTGGAAATTAGACTATGGGCTATTAATGGGCTTTATATTTGTTTAACTAAATGATAGTTTGTTAATTTTAATATAAAGATTTACAATTGGACGTCCCTATAAATAACCATATACACTCGATCGGACACGATGGGCGGGGTATTTATATGTACGAATAATCGTTCATTTAAGCGGACACGGGAATGGATTAATAGTCTATGGAATTATTAAAACAGGGGTGAAATTATGTACAGGGACACTTGGCATAATTGTTAACAAAGTATTAAAACCTTGGGTTACACACAGTCGATATCCTGGTGTAATTATTAACAAAGTATTAAAACCTTGTTACAGTTTAAGTCCCCAATTAGTTGGAATATTTGACTTCGGGTATAAGGATAATTTGACGAGGATACTCGCATTTTATATTTATGACTGATGGACTGTTATGGACAAAAACCAGACAGACATATTGAATAATCCAGGACAAAGGACAATTAACCCATGGGCATAAAACTAAAATCAACACGTCAAACATCATGATTACGGAAGTTTAAATAAGCATAATTATTTTATTTCATATTTAATTTCCTTTATTTTATATTTAATTGCACTTCTAATTATCGCACTTTTATTTATTGTTTTTGTATTTAATTGCACTTTTAATTATCGTACTTTTTAATTATCGTAAGTTTATTTTGTCGCACTTTTATTTATCGCAATTTCATTATCGTTATTTACTTTACGCTTTAAATTAAGTTATATTTATTTTTTTTACATTAGGTTTTAACTGCGACTAAGTTTTAAAATCGACAAACCGGTCATTAAACGGTAAAAACCCCCCTTTTTATAATAATATTATTATTTATATATATATATTTGTATTTTTATAAATTAAAACTAATATAGCGTTAAGCTTTATTTAAAAGATTCCATGTGGAACGAACCGGACTTACTAAAAACTACACTACTCTACGATTAGGTACACTGCCTATAGTGTCGTAGCAAGGTTTAGGTATATCCATTCTATTAATGAATAATTAAAACTTGTGTAAAATTATATCGTATTTAATAGTATTTTCTTATAAAATTTAATAGTATTTTATACCCCTTAGCTTTAACTATCAGTTCCATAAGTGAAATTACCAAAAAGCCCCTTTAAAACATCTAAAATAAGACAGCTGGCCCGCCAGTTCATCTGGACGGTGTCCAGAAACCAGGTCGGCGTCCAGCCCTTCACATTTGGACGCCATCCCACCAAATTGGATGGTGTCCCAAACAACTAGAAGACGGGATCTTACAGCATGTGCGTCGATTTTAAGGACATCAACAAAGCATGTCCTAAGGATAATTATCCTTTGCCTGAGATTGACTGGAAGATTGAATCCCTTACCAGTTTCAGGTTCAAATGCTTTTTGGACGCTATAAGGGGTATCACCAGATTCAGATGGCGGTAGGGGATGAAGACAAGACTGCATTCCACACCAATCAGGGTACCTATTGTTACACAAAAATGCCCTTCGGGTTGAAGAATGCGGTGGCAACATACCAGAGAGTAGTGGATTTGGCATTCAAGGATCAAATCGGCAGAAATATTGAGGCTTACATAGATGATTTAGTCATCAAAAGCAACACAGAGGTACAATTATTGGCTGATATCTAGGAAACGTTCAACTCTCTGCGGAAAATCAACATGAAGCTTAATCTTATAAAGTGCAGTTTTGGGGAGGAAGATGAAATGTCCCGTTCTTATTGATTAAAAACGTTCCATATTAATTGATTTCGTTGCGAGGTTTTGACCTCTATATGTGACGTTTTTCAAAGACTGCATTCATTGTAAAACAAACCATAACCTTTATTTCATCAATAAAGGTTTAAAAAGCTTTACGTAGATTATCAAATAATGATAATCTAAAATATCCTGTTTACACACGACCATTACATAATGGTTTACAATACAAATATGTTACAACAAAATAAGTTTCTTGAATGCAGTTTTTACACAATATCATACAAGCATGGACTCCAAATCTCGTCCTTATTTAAGTATGCGACAGCGGAAGCTCTTAATAATCACCTGAGAATAAACATGCTTAAAACGTCAACAAAAATGTTGGTGAGTTATAGGTTTAACCTATATATATCAAATCATAATAATAGACCACAAGATTTCATATTTCAATACACATCCCATACATAGAGATAAAAATCATTCATATGGTGAACACCTGGTAACCGACATTAACAAGATGCATATATAAGAATATCCTCATCATTCCGGGACACTCTTTGGATATGATATAAATTTCGAAGTACTAAAGCATCCGGTACTTTGGATGGGGTTTGTTAGGCCCAATAGATCTATCTTTAGGATTCGCGTCAATTAGGGTGTCTGTTCCCTAATTCTTAGATTACCAGACTAAATAAAAAGGGGCATATTCAATTTCGATAATTCAACCATAGAATGTAGTTTCACGTACTTGTGTCTATTTTGTAAATCATTTATAAAACCTGCATGTATTCTCATCCCAAAAATATTAGATTTTAAAAGTGGGACTATAACTTACTTTCACAGATTTTTACTTCTTCAGGAAGTAAGACTTGGCCACTGGTTGATTCACGAACCTATAACAATATATACATATATATCAAAGTATGTTCAAAATATATTTACAACACTTTTAATATATTTTGATGTTTTAAGTTTATTAAGTCAGCTGTCCTCGTTAGTAACCTACAACTAGTTGTCCACAGTTAGATGTACAGAAATAAATCGATAAATATTATCTTGAATCAATCCACGACCCAGTGTATACGTATCTCAGTATTGATCACAACTCAAACTATATATATTTTGGAATCAACCTCAACCCTGTATAGCTAACTCCAACATTCACATATAGAGTGTCTATGGTTGTTCCGAAATATATATAGATGTGTCGACATGATAGGTCGAAACATTGTATACGTGTCTATGGTATCTCAAGATTACATAATATACAATACAAGTTGATTAAGTTATGGTTGGAATAGATTTGTTACCAATTTTCAAGTAGCTAAAATGAGAAAAATTATCCAATCTTGTTTTACCCATAACTTCTTCATTTTAAATCCGTTTTGAGTGAATCAAATTTCTATGGTTTCATATTGAACTATATTTTATGAATCTAAACAGAAAAAGTATAGGTTTATAGTCGGAAAAATAAGTTACAAGTCGTTTTTGTAAAGGTAGTCATTTCAGTCGAAAGAACGACGTCTAGATGACCATTTTAGAAAACATACTTCCACTTTGAGTTTAACCATAATTTTTGGATATAGTTTCATGTTCATAATAAAAATCATTTTCTCAGAATAACAACTTTTAAATCAAAGTTTATCATAGTTTTTAATTAACTAACCCAAAACAGCCCGCGGTGTTACTACAACGGCGTAAATCCGGTTTTACGGTGTTTTTCGTGTTTCCAGGTTTTAAATCATTAAGTTAGCATATCATATAGATATAGAACATGTGTTTAGTTGATTTTAAAAGTCAAGTTAGAAGGATTAACTTTTGTTTGCGAACAAGTTTAGAATTAACTAAACTATGTTCTAGTGATTACAAGTTTAAACCTTCGAATAAGATAGCTTTATATGTATGAATCGAATGATGTTATGAACATCATTACTACCTTAAGTTCCTTGGATAAACCTACTGGAAAAGATAAAAATGGATCTAGCTTCAACGGATCCTTGGATGGCTCGAAGTTCTTGAAGCAGAATCATGACACGAAAACAAGTTCAAGTAAGATCATCACTTGAAATAAGATTGTTATAGTTATAGAAATTGAACCAAAGTTTGAATATGATTATTACCTTATATTAGAATGATAACCTACTGTAAGAAAAAAAGATTTCTTGAGGTTGGATGATCACCTTACAAGATTGGAAGTGAGCTAGCAAACTTGAAAGTATTCTTGATTTTATGTAACTAGAACTTGTAGAATTTATGAAGAACACTTAGAACTTGAAGATAGAACTTGAGAGAGATCAATTAGATGAAGAAAATTGAAGAATGAAAGTGTTTGTAGGTATTTTTGGTCGTTGGTGTATGGATTAGATATAAAGGATATGTAATTTTGTTTTCATGTAAATAAGTCATGAATGATTACTCATATTTTTGTAATTTTATGAGATATTTCATGCTAGTTGCCAAATGATGGTTCCCACATGTGTTAGGTGACTCACATGGGCTGCTAAGAGCTGATCATTGGAGTGTATATACCAATAGTACATACATCTAAAAGCTATGTATTGTACGAGTACGAATACGGGTGCATACGAGTAGAATTGTTGATGAAACTGAACGAGGATGTAATTGTAAGCATTTTTGTTAAGTAGAAGTATTTTGATAAGTGAATTGAAGTCTTTCAAAAGTGTATAAATACATATTAAAACACTACATGTATATACATTTTAACTGAGTCGTTAAGTCATTGTTAGTCGTTACATGTAAGTGTTGTTTTGAAACCTTTAGGTTAACGATCTTGTTAAATGTTGTTAACCCAATGTTTATAATATCAAATGAGATTTTAAATTATTATATTATCATGATATTATCATGTATGAATATCTCTTAATTTGATATATATACATTAAATGTCTTTACAACGATAATCGTTACATATATGTCTCGTTTAAAAATCATTAAGTTAGTAGTCTTGTTTTTACATATGTAGTTCATTGTTAATATACTTAATGATATGTTTACTTATCATAGTATCATGTTAACTATATATATCCATATATATGTCATCATATAGTTTTTACAAGTTTTAACGTTCGTGAATCACCGGTCAACTTGGGGGGTCAATTGTCTATATGAAACATATTTCAATTAATCAAGTCTTAACAAGTTTGATTGCTTAACATGTTGGAAACATTTAATAATGTAAATATCAATCTCAATTAATATATATAAACATGGAAAATTTCGGGTCACTACAGTACCTACCCGTTAAATAAATTTCGTCCTGAAATTTTAAGCTGTTGAAGGTGTTGACGAATCTTCTGGAAATAGATGCGGGTATTTCTTATTTATCTGATCTTCACGCTCCCAGGTGAACTCGGGTCCTCTACGAGCATTCCATCGAACCTTAACAATTGGTATCTTGTTTTGCTTAAGTCTTTTAACCTCACGATCCATTATTTCGACGGGTTCTTCGATGAATTGAAGTTTTTCGTTGATTTGGATTTCATCTAACGGAATAGTGAGATCTTCTTTAGCAAAACATTTCTTCAAATTCGAGACATGGAAAGTGTTATGTACAGCCGCGAGTTGTTGAGGTAACTCAAGTCGGTAAGCTACTGGTCCGACACGATCAATAATCTTGAATGGTCCAATATACCTTGGATTTAATTTCCCTCGTTTACCAAATCGAACAACGCCTTTCCAAGGTGCAAATTTAAGCATGACCATCTCTCCAATTTTAAATTCTATATCTTTTCTTTTAATGTCAGCGTAGCTCTTTTGTCGACTTTGGGCGGTTTTCAACCGTTGTTGAATTTGGATGATCTTCTCGGTAGTTTCTTGTATAATCTCCGGACCCGTAATCTGTCTATCCCCCACTTCACTCCAACAAATCAGAGACCTGCACTTTCTACCATAAAGTGCTTCAAACGGCGCCATCTCAATGCTTGAATAGTAGCTTTTGTTGTAGGAAAATTCTGCTAATGGTAGATGTCGATCCCAACTGTTTCCGAAATCAATAACACATGCTCGTAGCATGTCTTCAAGCGTTTGTATCGTCCTTTTGCTCTGCCCATCAGTTTGTGGATGATAGGCAGTACTCATGTCTAGACGAGTTCCTAATGCTTGCTGTAATGTCTGCCAGAATCTTGAAATAAATCTGCCATCCCTACCAGAGATAATAGAGATTGGTATTCCATGTCTGGAGACGACTTCCTTCAAATACAGTCGTGCTAACTTCTCCATCTTGTCATCTTCTCTTATTGGCAGGAAGTGTGCTGATTTGGTGAGACGGTCAACTATTACACAAATAGTATCAAAACCACTTGCAGTCCTTGGCAATTTAGTGATGAAATCTATGGTAATGTTTTCCCATTTCCATTCTGGGATTTCGGGTTGTTGAAGTAGACCTGATGGTTTCTGATGCTCAGCTTTGACCTTAGAACACGTCAAACATTCTCCTACATATTTAGCAACATCGGCTTTTATACCCGGCCACCAAAAATGTTTCTTGAGATCCTTGTACATCTTCCCCGTTCCAGGATGTATTGAGTATCTGGTTTTATGAGCTTCTCTAAGTACCATTTCTCTCATATCTCCAAATTTTGGTACCCAAATCCTTTCAGCCCTATACCGGGTTCCATCTTCCCGAATATTAAGATGCTTCTCCGATCCTTTGGGTATTTCATCCTTTAAATTTCCCTCTTTTAAAACTCCTTGTTGCGCCTCCTTTATTTGAGTAGTAAGGTTATTATGAATCATTATATTCATAGATTTTACTCGAATGGGTTCTCTGTCCTTCCTGCTCAAGGCATCGGCTACCACATTTGCCTTCCCCGGGTGGTAACGAATCTCAAAATTGTAATCATTCAACAATTCAATCCACCTACGCTGCCTCATATTCAGTTGTTTCTGATTAAATATGTGTTGAAGACTTTTGTGGTCGGTATATATAATACTTTTGACCCCATATAAGTAGTGCCTCCAAGTCTTTAATGCTAAAACAACCGCGCCTAATTCCAAATCATGCGTCGTATAATTTTGTTCGTGAATCTTCAATTGTCTAGACGCATAAGCAATTACCTTCGTTCATTGCATTAATACACAACCGAGACCTTGCTTTGATGCGTCACAATAAATCACAAAATCATCATTCCCTTCAGGCAATGACAATATAGGTGCCGTAGTTAGCTTTTTCTTCAATAACTGAAACGCTTTCTCTTGTTCATCATTCCATTCAAATTTCTTCCCTTTATGCGTTAATGCAGTCAAGGGTTTTGCTATTCTGGAAAAGTCTTGGATGAACCTTCTGCAGTAACCAGCTAGTCCTAAAAACTAGCGTATGTGTTTCGGAGTTTTTGGGGTTTCCCACTTTTCAACAGTTTCTATCTTTGCCGGATCCACCTTAATACCTTCTTTGTTCACTATGTGACCGAGGAATTGAACTTCTTCCAACCAAAATGCACACTTTGAAAACTTAGCGTACAATTCTTCCTTCCTCAATACTTCTAACACCTTTCTCAAATATTCACCGTGTTCTTGGTCATTCTTTGAGTAAATAAGTATGTCATCAATGAAAACAATGACAAACTTGTCAAGGTATGGTCCACACACTCGGTTCATAAGGTCCATGAACACAGCTGGTGCATTAGTTAAACTAAACGGCATGACCATAAACTCGTAATGACCGTAACATGTTCTGAAAGTAGTCTTTGAAATATCATCTTCTTTCACCCGCATTTGATGATACCCGGAACGTAAGTCAATCTTTGAATAAACAGACGAGCCTTGTAGTTGATCAAATAAGTCGTCAATTCTCGGTAGTGGGTAGCGGTTCTTGATGGTAAGTTTTTTCAACTCTCGGTAGTCGATACACAACCTGAATGTACCATCTTTCTTCTTGACAAACAAAACAGGAGCTCCCCACGGTGATGTGCTTGGTTTAATGAAACCACGCTCTAAAAGTTCTTGTAATTGGCTTTGCAGTTCTTTCATCTCGCTGGGTGCGAGTCTGTAAGGAGCACGAGCTATTGGTGCAGCTCCTGGTACAAGATCTATTTGAAATTCAACGGATCGATGTGGGGGTAATCCCGGTAATTCTTTCGAAAATACATCGGGAAATTCTTTTGCAATGGGAACATCATTGATGCTCTTTTCTTCAGTTTGTACTTTCTCGACGTGTGCTAGAACAGCATAGCAACCTTTTCTTATTAGTTTTTGTGCCTTCAAATTACTAATAAGATGTAGCTTCGTGTTGCCCTTTTCTCCGTACACCATTAAGGGTTTTCCTTTTTCTCGTATAATGCGAATTGCATTTTTGTAACAAACGATCTCTGCTTTCACTTCTTTCAACCAATCCATACCAATTATCACATCAAAACTCCCTAACTCTACTGGTATCAAATCAATCTTAAATGTTTTGCTAACCAGTTTAATTTCTCGATTTCGACATATATTATCTGCTGAAATTAATTTACCATTGCTAATTCGAGTAAAAATTTACTATCCAAAGGCGTCAATGGACAACTTAATTTAGCACAAAAATCTCTACTCATATAGCTTCTATCCGCACCCGAATCAAATAAAACGTAAGCAGATTTATTGTCAATAAGAAACGTACCCGTAATAAGCTCCGGGTCTTCCTGTGCCTCTGCCGCATTAATATTAAAAACTCTTCCGCGGCCTTGTCCATTCGTGTTCTCCTGGTTCGGGCAATTTCTAATAATGTGGCCCGGTTTTCCACATTTATAACAAACTACATTGGCATAACTTGCTCCGACACTACTTGCTCCGCCATTACTCGTTCCGACACCATTTGTTCCTTTCGTTCTATTAACCCCTGGTCCGTAGACCTCACACTTCGCCGCGCTATGACCATTTCTTTTACACTTGTTGCAAAATTTGGTGCAGAACCCCGAGTGATACTTTTCACACCTTTGGCATAGCTGCTTCTGATTGTTGTTGTTGTTGTTATTGCGGTTATTATTGTTGTTGGGATGATTGTTGTAGTTGTTGGGCCGTTTGTTGTAGTTGTGATTGATGTTGCGATTGTTGGGATAATTGTTGCGATTATTGTTGTAATTGCTGTTGTTATTGTATTGGTGATTCTTATCACCGTTTTCCTCCCACTTTCTTTTTACTTGCTTCACATTGGCCTCTTCAGCAGTCTGTTCTTTAATTCTTTCTTCAATCTAGTTCACTAGTTTGTAAGCCATTCTACATGCCTGTTTTATGGAGGCGGGCTTGTGTAAACTTATATCTTCTTGGATTCTTTCCGGTAATCCTTTCACAAACGCGTCGATCTTCTCTTCCTCATCTTCAAACGCTCCCGGACACAATAGGCACAATTCTGTGAATCGTCTTTCGTACGTGGTAATATCAAATCCTTGGGTTCGTAACCCTCTAAGTTCTGTCTTGAGCTTATTGACCTCGGTTCTGGGACGGTACTTCTCGTTCATCAAGTGCTTGAATGCTGACCACGGTAATGTGTACGCATCATCTTGTCCCACTTGCTCTAGATAGGTATTCCACCATGTTAACGCAGAACCTGTGAAGGTATGCGTAGCGTACTTCACTTTGTCCTCTTCAGTACACTTACTTATGGCAAACACCGATTCGACCTTCTCGGTCCACCGTTTCAATCCGATCGGTCCTTCGGTTCCATCAAATTCCAAAGGTTTGCAGGCAGTGAATTCTTTGTAGGTGCATCCTACACGATTTCCTGTACTGATGGATCCAAGGTTATTGTTGGTATGTAGCGCAGCCTGTACTGCGGCTATGTTTGAAGCTAGAAAAGTACGGAATTCCTCTTCATTCATATTCACGGTGTGTCGAGTAGTCGGTGCCATTTCCTTCAAAATAGTCAAATGGAACAAGTTAATCATACAGAATATTAAGAGTAGTTAATAGTATTTCGTAGCATAATATGAACTCATTTATAAAAGCTTTTTCTTCATATTAGCGTTTTATAAGTTTAAATTCGGGTAGTACCTACCCGTTAAGTTCATACTTAGTAGCTAATATACAATTCAACTACTACAATTCTATATGAAAAACTGATTATAATAATATTTCGCGTTCAAACTTTTACACAATATTTTACAAACTTACAATACCGCTTATTTTACATATAGCATGAAATATAGCACACAATAAATTTGATACAAGATGGTTGTGAAGATAATTCTAGCTAGTACACAAGTCGTTCAGCAAAGGCAATAAAGACACGTAATTCATACGTCCAGAAACAAGTCATGCATTCTGGTTTTAGTATGATTACTTCCCATCCTTGGTCTTGTGGAACATAACCGTTATGGCCGTTGATAAGACAGCGTGTTGTAACGTTGTCAAAGGGACGAGGGTTACGTAATGTCCAACAGTCTCGTAACAATCTAAAAACCTCATTTCTTTCCCCAATTACCGACTCCGTCACTTGTGGGAACGTTTTGTTTAATAGTTGTAGCCCGATGTTCTTGTTCTCACTTTGGTGAGAAGCGAACATTACTAATCCGCAAGCATAACATGCTTCTTTATGTTGCATGTTAGCCGCTTTTTCTAAATCACGAAGTCCAATATTCGGATATATTGAGTCAAAATAATTTCTTAACCCATTGTGTAAAATAGCATTTGGGTTCCCCGCAATATATGCGTCAAAGTAAACACATCGTAACTTATGGATTTCCAAATGTGATATCCCCCATCTTTCGAACGAAAGCCTTTTATAAACCAAGGCATTCTTGGAACGTTCTTCGAATGTCTTACAAACTGATCTCGCCTTAAATAGTTGTGCCGAAGAATTCTGACCGACTCTAGACAAGATTTCATCAATCATGTCTCCGGGTAGGTCTCTTAAAATATTGGGTTGTCTATCCATTTTGTGTTTTTATACTGTAAAATAGACAAGAGTTAGATTCTTAAAAAAAAAATACTTATTAATACAAACAATTTTTACATATATCATAAAGCATAAGCACACTATATTACATATATTACACCACACGAATACAACTATCTTATTCCGACTCGTTTGTTTCTTCTTCTTCGGTTTTGGTTCGTTTTGCCAAGTTTCTAGGGATATATGATGTTCCACTAATACGAGCCATCGTTTTCCACATTGGTTTAGAAAAACCTGGTAGTTTAGAGGTTCCCGGGTCATTGTTACAACTTAAGGACTTCGGGGGTTGACGATACATATAAAGTTCATCGGGGTTGGAATTAGATTTCTCTATTTTTATGCCCTTTCCCTTATTATTTTCTTTTGCCTTTTTAAATTCAGTTGGGGTAATTTCTATAACATCATCGGAATTCTCGTCGGAATCCGATTCATCGGAGAATTGGTAATCCTCCCAATATTTTGCTTCCTTGGCGGAAACACCATTGACCATACTTAACCTTGGTCGGTTGGTTGAGGATTTTCTTTTACTTAACCATTTTATTATTTCCCCCACCGGTTCTATTTTTTCATCCGGTTCCGATTCTTCTTCCGGTTCCGATTCTTCTTCCGGTTCCGACTCTTCTTCCGGTTCCTCTTCGGGAACTTGTGAATCAGTCCACGAATCATTCCAATTTACATTTGACTCTTCATTATTATTAGGTGAGTCAATGGGACTTGTTCTAGAGGTAGACATCTATCACATAATATCAAACGCGTTAAGAGATTAATATATCACATAATATTCACATGTTAAAAATACATAGTTTCCAACAAAATTTGTTAAGCAATCATTTTTCAAGTAAACACGGTCGAAGTCCAGACTCACTAATGCATCCTAACAAACTCGATAAGACATACTAATGCAAAATTCTGGTTCTCTAAGACCAACGCTCGGATACCAACTGAAATGTCCCGTTCTTATTGATTAAAAACGTTCCATATTAATTGATTTCGTTGCGAGGTTTTGACCTCTATATGAGACGTTTTTCAAAGACTGCATTCATTTTAAAACAAACCATAACATTTATTTCATCAATAAAGGTTTAAAAAGCTTTACGTAGATTATCAAATAATGATAATCTAAAATATCCTGTTTACACACGACCATTACATAATGGTTTACAATACAAATATGTTACAACAAAATAAGTTTCTTGAATGCAGTTTTTACACAATATCATACAAGCATGGACTCCAAATCTCGTCCTTATTTAAGTATGTGACAGCGGAAGCTCTTAATAATCACCTGAGAATAAACATGCTTAAAACGTCAACAAAAATGTTGGTGAGTTATAGGTTTAACCTCTATATATCAAATCATAATAATAGACCACAAGATTTCATATTTCAATACACATCCCATACATAGAGATAAAAATCATTCATATGGTGAACACCTGGTAACCGACATTAACAAGATGCATATATAAGAATATCCCCATCATTCCGGGACACCCTTCGGATATGATATAAATTTCGAAGTACTAAAGCATCCGGTACTTTGGATGGGGTTTGTTAGGCCCAATAGATCTATCTTTAGGATTCGCGTCAATTAGGGTGTCTGTTCCCTAATTCTTAGATTACCAGGCTAAATAAAAAGGGGTATATTCGATTTCGATAATTCAACCATAGAATGTAGTTTTCACGTACTTGTGTCTATTTTGTAAATCATTTATAAAACCTGCATGTATTCTCATCCCAAAAATATTAGATTTTAAAAGTGGGACTATAACTCACTTTCACAGATTTTTACTTCGTCGGGAAGTAAGACTTGGCCACTGGTTGATTCATGAACCTATAACAATATATACATATATATCAAAGTATGTTCAAAATATATTTACAATACTTTTAATATATTTTGATGTTTTAAGTTTATTAAGTCAGCTGTCCTCGTTAGTAACCTACAACTAGTTGTCCACAGTTAGATGTACAGAAATAAATCGATAAATATTATCTTGAATCAATCCACGACCCAGTATATACGTATCTCAGTATTGATCACAACTCAAACTATATATATTTTGGAATCAACCTCAATCCTGTATAGCTAACTCCAACATTCACATATAGAGTGTCTATGGTTGTTCCGAAATATATATAGATGTGTCGACATGATAGGTTGAAACATTGTATACGTGTCTATGGTATATCAAGATTACATAATATACAATACAAGTTGATTAAGTTATGGTTGGAATAGATTTGTTACCAATTTTCACGTAGCTAAAATGAGAAAAATTATCCAATCTTGTTTTACCCATAACTTCTTCATTTTAAATCCGTTTTGAGTGAATCAAATTGCTATGGTTTCATATTAAACTCTATTTTATGAATCTAAACAGAAAGAGTATAGGTTTATTGTCGGAAAAATAAGTTACAAGTCATTTTTGTAAAGGTAGTCATTTCAGTCGAAAGAACGACGTCTAGATGACCATTTTAGAAAACATACTTCCACTTTGAGTTTAACCATAATTTTTGGATATAGTTTCATGTTCATAATAAAAATCATTTTCTCAGAATAACAACTTTTAAATCAAAGTTTATCATAGTTTTTAATTAACTAACCCAAAACAGCCCGCGGTGTTACTACGACGGCGTAAATCCGGTTTTACGGTGTTTTTCGTGTTTCCAGGTTTTAAATCATTAAGTTAGGATATCATATAGATATAGAACATGTGTTTAGTTGATTTTAAAAGTCAAGTTAGAAGGATTAACTTTTGTTTGCGAACAAGTTTAGAATTAACTAAACTATGTTCTAGTGATTACAAGTTTAAACCTTCGAATAAGATAGCTTTATATGTATGAATCGAATGATGTTATGAACATCATTACTACCTTAAGTTCCTTGGATAAACCTACTGGAAAAGAGAAAAATGGATCTAGCTTCAACGGATCCTTGGATGGTTCGAAGTTCTTGAAGCAGAATCATGACACGAAAACAAGTTCAAGTAAGATCATCACTTGAAATAAGATTGTTATAGTTATAGAAATTAAACCAAAGTTTGAATATGATTATTACCTTGTATTATAATGATAACCTACTGTAAGAAACAAAGATTTCTTGAGGTTGGATGATCACCTTACAAGATTGGAAGTGAGCTAGCAAACTTGAAAGTATTCTTGATTTTATGTAACTAGAACTTGTAGAATTTATGAAGAACACTTAGAACTTGAAGATAGAACTTGAGAGAGATCAATTAGATGAAGAAAATTGAAGAATGAAAGTGTTTGTAAGTATTTTTGGTCGTTGGTGTATGGATTAGATATAAAGGATATGTAATTTTGTTTTCATGTAAATAAGTCATGAATGATTACTCATATTTTTGTAATTTTATGAGATATTTCATGCTAGTTTCCAAATGATGGTTCCCACATGTGTTAGGTGACTCACATGGGCTGCTAAGAGCTGATCATTAGAGTGTATATACCAATAGTACATACATCTAAAAGCTGTGTATTGTACGAGTACGAATACGGGTGCATACGAGTAGAATTGTTGATGAAACTGAACGAGGATGTAATTGTAAGCATTTTTGTTAAGTAGAAGTATTTTGATAAGTGTATTGAAGTCTTTCAAAAGTGTATAAATACATATTAAAACACTACATGTATATACATTTTAACTGAGTCGTTAAGTCATCGTTAGTCGTTACATGTAAGTGTTGTTTTGAAACCTTTAGGTTAACGATCTTGTTAAATGTTGTTAACCCAATGTTTATAATATCAAATGAGATTTTAAATTATTATATTATCATGATATTATCATGTATGAATATCTCTTAATATGATATATATACATTAAATGTCTTTACAACGATAATCGTTACATATATGTCTCGTTTAAAAATCATTAAGTTAGTAGTCTTGTTTTTACATATGTAGTTCATTGTTAATATACTTAATGATATGTTTACTTATCATAGTATCATGTTAACTATATATATATCCATATATATGTCATCATATATTTTTTACAAGTTTTAACGTTTGTGAATCACCGGTCAACTTGGGTGGTCAATTGTCTATATGAAACATATTTCAATTAATCAAGTCTTAACAAGTTTGATTGCTTAACATGTTGGAAACATTTAATCATGTAAATACCAATCTCAATTAATATATATAAACATGGAAAAGTTCGGGTCACTACAGAAGAGGGCAAGTTCTTGGGATATGTAGTGACTCCACGAGGAATCAAGGCTAATCCCAAGAAGATCGAAGCCGTAGAGCGCATGAGCTCCCCAAAATCAAGGAAAGATGTGTAAATTTTGACAGGCAAGTTAGCTGCGCTAACTAGAATCTTGTCAAAAGCCGCGGAGCGGTCATTTCCTTTTTTCCAGACCCTTAAGAGTTCATTGAAAAAGTTAGACTTCTGGTGGACTGAAGAGGCCGAGAAAGCTTTTGTCGAGATGAAGTCGTTCTTAAGGGAGTTGCCTACTTTGACTGCGCCAATAGTGGGTGAGACATTGATGCTGTATATTGCGACTTCAAAAGAAGCGATCAGTTCTGTTCTTTTCGCAGATAGGGGGTAGGTATGTCTCATATTGAGACTTGGAATACATATTGAATGTAATGCTTACTATGTGTTTCCCACTATTTTGGATGCAGGTACTGTAGTGACCCGAACTTTTCCATGTTTATATATATTAATTGAGATTGATATTTACATGATTAAATGTTTCCAACATGTTAAGCAATCAAACTTGTTAAGACTTGATTAATTGAAATATGTTTCATATAGACAATTGACCACCCAAGTTGACCGGTGATTCACGAACGTTAAAACTTGTAAAAACTATATGATGACATATATATGGATATATATATAGTTAACATGATACTATGATAAGTAAACATATCATTAAGTATATTAACAATGAACTACATATGTAAAAACAAGACTACTAACTTAATGATTTTTAAACGAGACATATATGTAACGATTATCGTTGTAAAGACATTTAATGTATATATATCATATTAAGAGATATTCATACATGATAATATCATGATAATATAATAATTTAAAATCTCATTTGATATTATAAACATTGGGTTAACAACATTTAACAAGATCGTTAACCTAAAGGTTTCAAAACAACACTTACATGTAACGACTAACGATGACTTAACGACTCAGTTAAAATGTATATACATGTAGTGTTTTAATATATATTTATACACTTTTGAAAGACTTCAATACACTTATCGAAATACTTCTACTTAAAAAAATGCTTACAATTACATCCTCGTTCAGTTTCATCAACAATTCTACTCGTATGCACCCGTATTCGTACTCGTACAATACACAGCTTTTAGATGTATGTACTATTGGTATATACACTCCAATGATCAGCTCTTAGCAGCCCATGTGAGTCACCTAACACATGTGGGAACCATCATTTGGCAACTAGCATGAAATATCTCATAAAATTACAAAAATATGAGTAATCATTCATGACTTATTTACATGAAAACAAAATTACATATCCTTTATATCTAATCCATACACCAACGACCAAAAACACCTACAAACACTTTCATTCTTCAATTTTCTTCATCTAATTGATCTCTCTCAAGTTCTATCTTCAAGTTCTAAGTGTTCTTCATATATTCTACAAGTTCTAGTTACATAAAATCAAGAATACTTTCAAGTTTGCTAGCTCACTTCCAATCTTGTAAGGTGATCATCCAACCTCAAGAAATCTTTGTTTCTTATAGTAGGTTATCATTATAATACAAGGTAATAATCATATTCAAACTTTGGTTCAATTTCTATAACTATAACAATCTTATTTTAAGTGATGATCTTACTTGAACTTGTTTTCGTGTCATGATTCTGCTTCAAGAACTTCGAGCCATCCAAGGATCCGTTGAAGCTAGATCCATTTTTCTCTTTTCCAGTAGGTTTATCCAAGGAACTTAAGGTAGCAATGATGTTCATAACATCATTCGATTCATACATATAAAGCTATCTTATTCGAAGGTTTAAACTTGTAATCACTAGAACATAGTTTAGTTAATTCTAAACTTGTTCGCAAACAAAAGTTAATCCTTCTAACTTGACTTTTAAAATCAACTAAACACATGTTCTATATCTATATGATATTCTAACTTAATGATTTAAAACCTGGAAACACGAAAAACACCGTAAAACCGGATTTACGCCGTCGTAGTAACACCGCGGGCTGTTTTGGGTTAGTTAATTAAAAACTATGATAAACTTTGATTTAAAAGTTGTTATTCTGAGAAAATGATTTTTATTATGAACATGAAACTATATCCAAAAATTATGGTTAAACTCAAAGTGGAAGTATGTTTTCTAAAATGGTCATCTAGACGTCGTTCTTTCGACTGAAATGACTACCTTTACAAAAACGACTTGTAACTTATTTTTCCGACTATAAACCTATACTTTTTCTGTTTAGATTCATAAAATAGAGTTCAATATGAAACCATAGCAATTTGATTCACTCAAAACGGATTTAAAATGAAGAAGTTATGGGTAAAACAAGATTGGATAATTTTTCTCATTTTAGCTACGTGAAAATTGGTAACAAATCTATTCCAACCATAACTTAATCAATTTGTATTGTATATTATGTAATCTTGAGATACCATAGACACGTATACAATGTTTCGACCTATCATGTCGACACATCTATATATATTTCGGAACAACCATAGACACTCTATATGTGAATGTTGGAGTTAGCTATACAGGGTTGAGGTTGATTCCAAAATATATATAGTTTGAGTTGTGATCAATACTGAGATACGTATACACTGGGTCGTGGATTGATTCAAGATAATATTTATCGATTTATTTCTGTACATCTAACTGTGGACAACTAGTTGTAGGTTACTAACGAGGACAGCTGACTTAATAAACTTAAAACATCAAAATATATTAAAAGTGTCGTAAATATATTTTGAACATACTTTGATATATATGTATATATTGTTATAGGTTCGTGAATCAACAGTGGCCAATTCTTACTTCCCGACGAAGTAAAAATCTGTGAAAGTGAGTTATAGTCCCACTTTTAAAATCTAATATTTTTGGGATGAGAATACATGCAGGTTTTATAAATGATTTACAAAATAGACACAAGTACGTGAAACTACATTCTATGGTTGAATTATCGAAATCGAATATGCCCCTTTTTATTAAGTCTGGTAATCTAAGAATTAGGGAACAGACACCCTAATTGACGCGAATCCTAAAGATAGATCTATTGGGCCTAACAAACCCCATCCAAAGTACCGGATGCTTTAGTACTTCGAAATTTATATCATATCCGAAGGGTGTCCCGGAATGATGGGGATATTCTTATATATGCATCTTGTTAATGTCGGTTACCAGGTGTTCACCATATGAATGATTTTTATCTCTATGTATGGGATGTGTATTGAAATATGAAATCTTGTGGTTTATTGTTACGATTTGATATATATAGGTTAAACCTATAACTCACCAACATTTTTGTTGACGTTTAAAGCATGTTTATTCTCAGGTGAATACTAAGAGCTTCCGCTATTGCATACTAAAATAAGGACAAGATTTGGAGTCCATGTTTGTATGATATTGTGTAAAAACTGCATTCAAGAAACTGATTTCGATGTAACATATTTGTATTGTAAACCATTATGTAATGGTCATGTGTAAACATGATATTTTAGATTATCATTATTTGATAATCTACGTAAAGCTTTTTAAACCTTTATTTATGAAATAAAGGTTATGGTTTGTTTTAAAAATGAATGCAGTCTTTGAAAAACGTCTCATATAGAGGTCAAAACCTCGCAACAAAATCAATTAATATGGAACGTTTTTAATCAATAAGAACGGGACATTTCAGTTGGTATCCGAGCGTTGGTCTTAGAGAACCAGAATTTTGCATTAGTGTGTCTTATCGAGTTTGTTAGGATGCATTAGTGAGTCTGGACTTCGACCGTGTTTACTTGAAAAATGATTGCTTAACAAATTTTGTTGGTAACTATATATTTTTAACATGTGAATATTATGTGATATATTAATCTCTTAACGCGTTTGATATTATGTGATAGATGTCTACCTCTAGAACAAGTCCCATTGACTTACCTAATAATAATGAAGAGTCAAATGTAAATTGGAATGATTCGTGGACTAATTCACAAGTTCCCGAAGAGGAACCGAAAGAAGAGTCAGAACCGGAAGAAGAATCGGAACCGGAAGAAGAATCGGAACCGGATGAAGAAATAGAACCGGTGGGGGAAATAATAAAATGGTTAAGTAAAAGAAAATCCTCAACCAACCGACCAAGGTTAATTATGGTCAATGGTGTTTCCGCCAAGGAAGCAAAATATTGGGAGGATTACCAATTCTCCGATGAATCGGATTCCGACGAGAATTCCGATGATGTTATAGAAATTACCGCAACTGAATTTAAAAAGGCAAAAGAAAATAATAAGGGAAAGGGCATAAAAATAGAGAAACCTAATTCCAACCCCGATGAACTTTATATGTATCGTCAACCCCCGAAGTCCTTAAGTTGTAACAATGACCCGGGAACCTCTAAACCACCAGGTTTTTCTAAACCAATGTGGAAAACGACGGCTCGTATTAGGGGAACATCATATATCCCTAGAAAATTGGCAAAACGAACCAAAACCGAAGAAGAAGAAATAAGCGAGTCAGAATAAGATAGTTGTATTCGTGTGGTGTAATATATGTAATATAGTGTGCTTATGCTTTATGATATATGTAAAATTGCTTGTATTAATAAGTATTTTTTTTATGAATCTAACTCTTGTCTATTTTACAGTATAAAAACACAAAATGGATAGAAAACCCAATATTTTAAGAGACCTACCCGGAGACATGATTGATGAAATCTTGTCTAGAGTCGGTCAGAATTCTTCGGCATAACTATTTAAGGCGAGATCAGTTTGTAAGACATTCGAAGAACGTTCCAAGAATGCCTTGGTTTATAAAAGGCTTTCGTTCGAAAGATGGGGGATATCACATTGGGAAATCCATAAGTTACGATGTGTTTACTTTGACGCATATATTGCGAGGAACCCAAATGCTATTTTACGCAATGGGTTAAGAAATTATTTTGACTCAATATATCTGAATATTGGACTTCGTGATTTAGAAAAAGCGGCTAACATGCAACATAAAGAAGCATGTTATGCTTACGGATTAGTAATGTTCGCTTCTCACCAAAGTGAGAACAAGAACATCGGGCTACAACTATTAAACAAAACGTTCCCACAAGTGACGGAGTCGGTAATTGGGGTAAGAAATGAGGTTTTTAGATTATTACGGGACTGTTGGACATTACGTAACCCTCATCCCTTTGACGACGTTACAACACGCTGTCTTATCAACGGCCATAACGGTTATGTTCCACAAGACCAAGGATGGGAAGTAGTCCTAGTAAAACCAGAATGCATGACTTGTTTCTGGACGTATGAATTACGTGTCTTTATTGCCTTTGCTGAACGACTTGTGTACTAGCTAGAATTATCTTCACAACTATTGTAAGTTCGTAAAATATTGTGTAAAAGTTTGAACGCGAAATATTATTATAATCAGTTTTTCATATAGAATTGTAGTAGTTGAATTGTATATTAGCTACTAAGTATGAACTTAACGGGTAGGTACTACCCGAATTTAAACTTATAAAACGCTAATATGAAGAAAAAGCTTTTATAAATGAGTTCATATTATGCTACGAAATACTATTAACAACTCTTAATATTCTGTATGATTAACTTGTTCCATTTGACTATTTTGAAGGAAATGGCACCGACTACTCGACACACCGTGAATATGAATGAAGAGGAATTCCGTACTTTTCTAGCTTCAAACATAGCCGCAGTACAGGCTGCGCTACATACCAACAATAACCTTGGATCTAACAGTACAGGAAATCGTGTAGGATGCACCTACAAAGAATTCACTGCCTGCAAACCTTTGGAATTTGATGGAACCGAAGGACCGATCGGATTGAAACGGTGGACCGAGAAGGTCGAATCGGTGTTTGCCATAAGTAAGTGTACTGAAGAGGACAAAGTGAAGTACGCTACACATACCTTCACAGGTTCTGCGTTAACATGGTGGAATACCTATCTAGAGCAAGTGGGACAAGACGATGCGTACGCACTACCGTGGTTAGCATTCAAGCACTTGATGAACGAGAAGTACCGTCCCAGAACCGAGGTCAATAAGCTCAAGACAGAACTTAGAGGGTTACGAACCCAAGGATTTGATATTACCACGTACGAAAGACGATTCACAGAATTGTGCCTATTGTGTCCGGGAGCATTCGAAGATGAGGAAGAGAAGATTGACGCGTTTGTGAAAAGATTACCGGAAAGAATCCAAGAAGATATAAGTTCACACGAGCCCGCCTCCATACAACAGGCATGTATAATGGCTCACAAACTAGTGAACCAGATTAAAGAAAGAATTAAAGAACAGACTGCTGAAGAGGCCAATGTGAAGCAAGTCAAAAGAAAGTGGGAGGAAAACGGTGATAAGAATCACCAATACAACAACAGCAGCAATTACAACAATAATCGCAACAATTATCCCAACAATCGCAACATCAATCGCAACTACAACAAACGGCCCAACAACAACAACAACAACAACAACAACAACAACAACAACAACAACAACAACACCAACAGCAACTACAACAATCATCCCAACAACAATAATAACCGCAACAACAACAACAACAATCAGAAGCAGCTATGCCAAAGGTGTGAAAAGTATCACTCGGGGTTCTGCACCAAATTTTACAACAAGTGTAAAAGAAATGGTCATAGCGCGGTGAAGTGTGAGGTCTACGGACCAGGGGTTAATAGAACAAAAGGAACAAATGGTGTCGGAAAGAGTAATGGCGAAGCAAGTAGTGTCAGAGCAAGTTATGCCAATGTAGTTTGTTATAAATGTGGAAAACCGGGCCACATTATTAGAAATTTCCCGAACCAGGAGAACACAAATGGACAAGGCCGCAGAAGAGTTTTCAATATTAATGCGGCAGAGGCACAGGAAGACCCGGAGCTTGTTACGGGTACGTTTCTTATTGACAATAAATCTGCTTACGTTTTATTTGATTCGGGTGCGGATAGAAGCTATATGAGTAGAGATTTTTGTGCTAAATTAAGTTGTCCATTGACGCCTTTGGATAGTAAATTTTTACTCGAATTAGCAAGTGGTAAATTAATTTCAGCAGATAATATATGTCGGAATCGTGAAATTAAACTGGTTAGTGAAACATTTAAGATTGATTTGATACCAGTAGAGTTAGGGAGTTTTGATGTGATAATCGGTATGGACTGGTTGAAAGAAGTGAAAGCAGAGATCGTTTGTTACAAAAATGCAATTCACATTATACGAGAAAAAGGAAAACCCTTAATGGTGTACGGAGAAAAGGGCAACACGAAGCTACATCTTATTAGTAATTTGAAGGCACAAAAACTAATAAGAAAAGGTTGCTATGCTGTTCTAGCACACATCGAGAAAGTACAAACTGAAGAAAAGAGCATCAATGATGTTCCCATTGCAAAAGAATTTCCCGATGTATTTTCGAAAGAATTACCGGGATTACCCCCACATCGATCCGTTGAATTTCAAATAGATCTTGTACCAGGAGCTGCACCAATAGCTCGTGCTCCTTACAGACTCGCACCCAGTAAGATGAAAGAACTGCAAAGCCAATTACAAGAACTTTTAGAGCGTGGTTTCATTCGACCAAGCACATCACCGTGGGGAGCTCCTGTTTTGTTTGTCAAGAAGAAAGATGGTACATTCAGGTTGTGTATCGACTATCGAGAGTTGAACAAACTTACCATCAAGAACTGCTACCCACTACCAAGAATCGACGACTTATTTGATCAACTACAAGGCTCGTCTGTTTATTCAAAGATTGATTTACGTTCCGGGTATCATCAAATGCGGGTGAAAGAAGATGATATTCCAAAGACTACTTTCAGAACACGTTACGGTCATTACGAGTTTATGGTCATGCCGTTTGGTTTAACTAATGCACCAGCTGTGTTCATGGACCTTATGAACCGAGTGTGTGGACCACACCTTGACAAGTTTGTCATTGTTTTCATTGATGACATACTTATTTACTCAAAGAATGACCAAGAACACGGTGAACATTTGAGAAAGGTGTTAGAAGTATTGAGGAAGGAAGAATTGTACGCTAAATTTTCAAAGTGTGCATTTTGGTTGGAAGAAGTTCAATTCCTCGGTCACATAGTGAACAAAAAAGGTATTAAGGTGGATCCAGCAAAGATAGAAACTGTTGAAAAGTGGGAAACCCCGAAAACTCCGAAACACATACGCCAATTTTTAGGACTAGCTGGTTACTACAGAAGGTTCATCCAAGACTTTTCCAGAATAGCAAAACCCTTGACTGCATTAACGCATAAAGGGAAGAAATTTGAATGGAGTGATGAACAAGAGAAAGCGTTTTAGTTATTGAAGAAAAAGCTAACTACGGCACCTATATTGTCATTGCCTGAAGGGAATGATGATTTTGTGATTTATTGTGATGCATCAAAGCAAGGTCTCGGTTGTGTATTAATGCAACGAACGAAGGTGATTGCTTATGCGTCTAGACAATTGAAGATTCACGAACAAAATTATACGACGCATGATTTGGAATTAGGTACGGTTGTTTTTGCATTAAAGACTTGGAGGCACTACTTATATGCGGTCAAAAGTATTATATATACCGACCACAAAAGTCTTCAACACATATTTAATCAGAAACAACTGAATATGAGGCAGCGTAGGTGGATTGAATTGTTGAATGATTACGACTTTGAGATTCGTTACCACCCGGGGAAGGCAAATGTGGTAGCCGATGCCTTGAGCAGGAAGGACAGAGAACCCATTCGAGTAAAATCTATGAATATAATGATTCATAATAACCTTACTACTCAAATAAAGGAGGCGCAACAAGGAGTTTTAAAAAAGGGAAATTTAAAGGATGAAATACCCAAAGGATCGGAGACGCATCTTAATATTCGGGAAGACGGAACCCGGTATAGGGCTGAAAGGATTTGGGTACCAAAATTTGGAGATATGAGAGAAATGGTACTTAGAGAAGCTCATAAAACCAGATACTCAATACATCCTGGAACGAGGAAGATGTACAAGGATCTCAAGAAACATTTTTGGTGGCCGGGTATGAAAGCCGATGTTGCTAAATACGCAGGAGAATGTTTGACGTGTTCTAAGGTCAAAGCTGAGCATCAGAAACCATCAGGTCTACTTCAACAACCCGAAATCCCGGAATGGAAATGGGAAAACATTACCATGGATTTCATCACTAAATTGCCAAGGACTGCAAGTGGTTTTGATACTATTTGGGTAATAGTTGATCGTCTCACCAAATCAGCACACTTCCTGCCAATAAGAGAAGATGACAAGATGGAGAAGTTAGCACGACTGTATTTGAAGGAAGTCGTCTCCAGACATGGAATACCAATCTCTATTATCTCTGATAGGGATGGCAGATTTATTTCAAGATTCTGGCAGACATTACAGCAAGCATTAGGAACTCGTCTAGACATGAGTACTGCCTATCATCCACAAGCTGATGGGCAGAGCGAAAGGACGATACAAACGCTTGAAGACATGCTACGAGCATGTGTTATTGATTTCGGAAACAGTTGGGATCGACATCTACCGTTAGCAGAATTTTCCTACAACAACATCTACCATTCAAGCATTGAGATTGCGCCGTTTGAAACACTCTATGGTAGAAAGTGCAGGTCTCTGGTTTGTTGGAGTGAAGTGGGGGATAGACAAATTACGGGTCCGGAGATTATACAAGAAACTACCGAGAAGATCATCCAAATTCAACAACGGTTGAAAACCGCCCAAAGTCGACAAAAGAGCTACGATGACATTAAAAGAAAAGATATAGAATTTGAAATTGGAGAGATGGTCATGCTTAAAGTTGCACCTTGGAAAGGCGTTGTTCGATTTGGTAAATGAGGGAAATTAAATCCAAGGTATATTGGACCATTCAATATTATTGATCGTGTCGGACCAGTAGCTTACCGACTTGAGTTACCTCAACAACTCGCGGCTGTACATAACACTTTCCACGTCTCGAATTTGAAGAAATGTTTTGCTAAAGAAGATCTCAGTATTCCGTTAGATGAAATCCAAATCAACGAAAAACTCCAATTCATCGAAGAACCCGTCGAAATAATGGATCGTGAGGTTAAAAGACTTAAGCAAAACAAGATACCAATTGTTAAGGTTCGATGGAATGCTCGTAGAGGACCCGAGTTCACCTGGGAGCGTGAAGATCAGATGAAGAAGAAATACCCGCATCTATTTCCAGAAGATTCGTCAACACCTTCAACAGCTTAAAATTTCAGGACGAAATTTATTTAACGGGTAGGTACTGTAGTGACCCGAACTTTTTCATGTTTATATATATTAATTGAGATTGATATTTACATGATTAAATGTTTCCAACATGTTAAGCAATCAAACTTGTTAAGACTTGATTAATTGAAATATGTTTCATATAGACAATTGACCACCCAAGTTGACCCGTGATTCACGAACGTTAAAACTTGTAAAAACTATATGATGACATATATATGGATATATATATAGTTAACATGATACTATGATAAGTAAACATATCATTAAGTATATTAACAATGAACTACATATGTAAAAACAAGACTACTAACTTAATGATTTTTAAACGAGACATATATGTAACGATTATCGTTGTAAAGACATTTAATGTATATATATCAAATTAAGAGATATTCATACATGATAATATCATGATAATATAATAATTTAAAATCTCATTTGATATTATAAACATTGGGTTAACAACATTTAACAAGATCGTTAACCTAAAGGTTTCAAAACAACACTTACATGTAACGACTAACGATGACTTAACGACTCAGTTAAAATGTATATACATGTAGTGTTTTAATATGTATTTATACACTTTTGAAAGACTTCAATACACTTATCAAAATACTTCTACTTAAAAAAATGCTTACAATTACTTCCTCGTTCAGTTTCATCAACAATTCTACTCGTATGCACCCGTATTCGTACTCGTACAATACACAGCTTTTAGATGTATGTACTATTGGTATATACACTCCAATGATCAGCTATTAGCAGCCCATGTGAGTCACCTAACACATATGGGAACCATCATTTGGCAACTAACATGAAATATCTCATAAAATTACAAAAATATGAGTAATCATTCATGACTTATTTACATGAAAACAAAATTACATATCCTTTATATCTAATCCATACACCAACGACCAAAAACACCTACAAACACTTTCATTCTTCAATTTTCTTCATCTAATTGATCTCTCTCAAGTTCTATCTTCAAGTTCTAAGTGTTCTTCATATATTCTACAAGTTCTAGTTACATAAAATCAAGAATACTTTCAAGTTTGCTAGCTCACTTCTAATCTTGTAAGGTGATCATCCAACCTCAAGAAATCTTTGTTTCTTACAGTAGGTTATCATTCTAATACAAGGTAATAATCATATTCAAACTTTGGTTCAATTTCTATAACTATAACAATCTTATTTTAAGTGATGATCTTACTTGAACTTGTTTTCATGTCATGATTCTGCTTCAAGAACTTCGAGCCATCCAAGGATCCGTTGAAGCTAGATCCATTTTTCTCTTTTCCAATAGGTTTATCCAAGGAACTTAAGGTAGTAATGATGTTCATAACATCATTCGATTCATACATATAAATCTATCTTATTTGAAGATTTAAACTTGTAATCACTAGAACATAGTTTAGTTAATTCTAAACTTGTTCGCAAACAAAAGTTAATCCTTCTAACTTGACTTTTAAAATCAACTAAACACATGTTATATATCTATATGATATGCTAACTTAATGATTTAAAACCTGGAAACACGAAAAACACCGTAAAATCGGATTTACGCCGTCGTAGTAACACCGCGGGCTGTTTTGGGTTAGTTAATTAAAAACTATGATAAACTTTGATTTAAAAGTTGTTATTCTGAGAAAATGATTTTTATTATGAACATGAAACTATATCCAAAAATTATGGTTAAACTCAAAGTGGAAGTATGTTTTCTAAAATGGTCATCTAGACGTCGTTCTTTCGACTGAAATGACTACCTTTACAAAAACGACTTGTAACTTATTTTTCCGACTATAAACCTATACTTTTTCTATTTAGATTCATAAAATAGAGTTCAATATGAAACCATAGCAATTTGATTCACTCAAAACGGATTTAAAATGAAGAAGTTATGGGTAAAACAAGATTGGATAATTTTTCTCATTTTAGCTACGTGAAAATTGGTAACAAATCTATTCCAACCATAACTTAATCAATTTGTATTGTATATTATGTAATCTTGAGATACCATAGACACGTATACAATGTTTCGACCTATCATGTCGACACATCTATATATATTTTGGAACAACCATAGACACTCTATATGTGAATGTTGGAGTTAGCTATACAGGGTTGAGGTTGATTCCAAAATATATATAGTTTGAGTTGTGATCAATACTGAGATACGTATACACTGGGTCGTGGATTGATTCAAGATAATATTTATCGATTTATTTCTGTACATCTAACTGTGGACAACTAGTTGTAGGTTACTAACGAGGACAGCTGACTTAATAAACTTAAAACATCAAAATATATTAAAAGTGTCGTAAATATATTTTGAACATACTTTGATATATATGTATATATTGTTATAGGTTCGTGAATCAACAGTGGCCAAGTCTTACTTCCCGACGAAGTAAAAATCTGTGAAAGTGAGTTATAGTCCCACTTTTAAAATCTAATATTTTTGGGATGAGAATACATGCAGGTTTTATAAATGATTTACAAAATAGACACAAGTGCGTGAAACTACATTCTATGGTTGAATTATCGAAATCGAATATGCCCCTTTTTATTAAGTCTGGTAATCTAAGAATTAGGGAACAGACACCCTAATTGACGCGAATCCTAAAGATAGATCTATTGGGCCTAACAAACCCCATCCAAAGTACCGGATGCTTTAGTACTTCGAAATTTATATCATATCCGAAGGGTGTCCCGGAATGATGGGGATATTCTTATATATGCATCTTGTTAATGTCGGTTACCAGGTGTTCACCATATGAATGATTTTTATCTCTATGTATGGGATGTCTATTGAAATATGAAATCTTGTGGTCTATTGTTACGATTTGATATATATAGGTTAAACCTATAACTCACCAACATTTTTGTTGACGTTTAAAGCATGTTTATTCTCAGGTGAATACTAAGAGCTTCCGCTATTGCATACTAAAATAAGGACAAGATTTGGAGTCCATGTTTGTATGATATTGTGTAAAAACTGCATTCAAGAAACTGATTTCGATGTAACATATTTGTATTGTAAACCATTATGTAATGGTCATGTGTAAACAGGATATTTTAGATTATCATTATTTGATAATCTACGTAAAGCTTTTTAAACCTTTATTTATGAAATAAAGGTTATGGTTTGTTTTAAAAATGAATGCAGTCTTTGAAAAACGTCTCATATAGAGGTCAAAACCTCGCAACGAAATCAATTAATATGGAACGTTTTTAATCAATAAGAACGGGACATTTCAGGTACAAATGCCTGTGTATTTTGTCAGCGAAGCACTTAGCGGCAGCGAAGTTAACTACCCACCTATTGAAAAGCTCGTATACGCGCTAGTACACACAGCTCGTCGGATTCTCTGGTACTTCCAGGCGCATCCAATAGTGGTGTTAACTGATCAACCGATAAGACATGTATAAGTCGCGGCATGCGCATCCCAATCTCTTTTTCACACAATCTTATAAGACGCCAAATATGCGCTTGAATTAATTGTGATACGCTGATAACATGTGATGACAGTTATTGTACAAGCCTAAGGTTTCAGGTAGATTGGCTAAATGGGCTATCGAATTGGGAGAGCAAGAAATCAATTACTCCCCCGTGCACGGCGATTAAAGGCCAGATTCTTGCAGATTATTTGGTTGAGACGACGGGAGAAGTAGAGGTACTCGCAAAAAGTACTACAGTCGGCTGTGATGAGAATCAAGTCTGGGAACTGCATACGGATGGAGCTTGTGGGCCCTAAGGTGTTGGCGCCAGATAGGTTCTCACAAGCCCCGATGGAGAGGAGCATACTTATGCACTCCGATTCACATTTGCTGCAACCAATAATGAAATGTCTGGGATGTGCACAGCACAGCAACTTGGAATAAAGCACTTAGATGCATATGTTGACTCGCAGTTGGTCGCTAACCAGGTCAATGGATCATTCGAAGCGCATGAAGCCTTTATGCAACGGTACATGGAACTGGTCCACGCATTAGCAAATGAGTTTGATGTTTTTAGGTTGACGCAGGTACCCAGGGGACAAAACAAGAATACGAACGTGCTGAGCAAGTTGGCCGCCTTAGCTTCCAATCATCTGCGCAAAAACGTATGGTTTGAAGTGCTAACAGAAAAATCTATTGATGAGAAATCAATTGTTGCGCCCATCGTGGAGGAAAGCCAAATTTGGATGACACCATTGGTAAAATTCCTAACTAAGGGTGAACTCCCAGCAGACGAAAAGAAAGCACGAAAGATTTGCATGAAAGCCCCCATGTACGCGTTAATTGAAGATGTTTTATACAGAAAATCCTATCTAGGCTCAAGCCTGCTGTGCATTGGGCCTAATCAAGCTAAAGCGGTGCTTCGAGAAGTTCATGAAGGCTCTTGTGCTTTACACTCTGGGTACAGAACAATTGCCGCAAAAGTGATGCGCTTAGGGTATTACTGGCCCTCCATTCACAGCGACGCGGCAGAAATAGTGAGGACATGCCAATTGTGTCAACAGTACACGCCAATAAGTCGAGCGCCGCGGCACCCAATGATACCAATAACGGCAGCATGGTCGTTCAGAAAGTGGGCCATCGACATTGTCGGTCCCATTACTGCGTACTCAGGTACTCTTGAAATAAAACGCTTATGTAATACTTTGCAATATACGCGCTTTACCAGTATTCACATCATCATTGCTTGCTCAGGAGGAATAAAATTCTTGGTGGTAGCAATTGATTATTTCACCAAGTGGGTGGAGACAAAAGCATTGGCAACAGTTACAGACAGGCGCATCCGAAACTTATTTTCGGAAGATATTGTGTGCAGGTTTGGTATCCCCAATGAAATTGTTAGCGACTAGGGTACTCAGTTTGAAGGCAAGCCTTTTAAGAGCTGGTGTCAGGAGCTGAATATCAAGCAATATTTCACTTCGCTCGTGCACCCACAGGCCAATGGCTAATGTGAAGTAACAATTCGAGATATTGTAAAGGGGATAAAGGCGCGCCTGGGTTTGTATGGTAGTGAGTGGGTCGATGAGCTCCCGATTGTTTTATGGGCGCATCGTACCACTCATAAAAATAGCACAGGAGAAACACCGTTCAGCTTAGTCTACGAAACTGAAGCAGTAATCCCCGCAGAATTGGTAGTTCCAACATAGCGCATACGCAGCTTTGACGAGTCAAGTAACGATGAGGGCTTGCGCGCTAATGTAGATATGCTAGAAAAGCACAGAGAAATAGCTGCCATACGAAAAGCAGTTAACAAGTAGAAGATCCCTAAGTACTACGACAAGCGCGTTAAGCCTATGTCATTCAGGGTTGGAGATAATGTGTGACGTATTAATGAAGCAAGTCGGGCTGAGAATACTGGAAAGCTGGGACCAAACTGGGAAGGTCTTTATGAAGTTATTGGAATAAGCGCAACGGGGTCCTATATCCTGGCAGGATTGAATAGAGAACGAATACCCCGCACTTGGCATGCGACCAATTTGAAAAGATGTTACATATAATTGTCAGGCTGCAGCACCAGTGATTGATCACCCCGACTTTTAAACATTTGCATATTTTAGTTCCTTTAAAATGTTATTTTGTTTACTTTTAAGACAAATTGTATTTCTTTCATGGTTGCAATAAATTGTCATTTGGATATGACTTGAGAATTTAATTTATTTTGCAATGAATAAATATAAGTTTTTGAATGGAAGTGTTTGGTTACATTTCAACTCCCAATATGACAGTTATTACGTGCATCCTGCCTCCTTAAGGGATGATCTCTAGCTCCCACGTGGCAGAAGCTTGTTTGGTTACAAGGCTAGATCTTAGGGTGGGTAACAGGCATTGGTTTGCCTAGACCAACACACTCTTGCAGATTAGAAGACTGCAAGTAATGACTATAAACGACAAGCATTGGGGTTGCTTGCCCACTAACCTAAGTGTTGGTTCACTTGGAAGACTCTGAATAATTTACTTAATAATGTAATGAAAAGAGTCAGGTATGTGCACAATAGTTTGGCGTCGGTTAGTGTTGTTAAATTTGGAGAATAAACGAGTATACATTGGTTTGTATGCAAATGAAACTTTAAGTTTTAAGAACTTAATACGGCTAATGACGCGAACAATACAATAAGAAAGATATTGGATTACTTTACTTATTATCATTATGAAAGAAACAATGCATAGTATTGGTTACTGTAAGACCCGTTTATTCGTACGATGTATATATGTAGAGCACGTACGACGTATATATATATATATATATATATATATATATATATATATATACATGCATGTATAAAGAGTGCGAGAGTTGATCGAGGGTTGTTATACATGTTCTAAAGTGTATGTACGTTGCACGAATGAAGAGTTCGAAGCGTGTACGAGTGGAAGAAATTCTAGTACGCGAAAAATGAACAATTTGGCTGTTGAGCCGCGGCGCGGGACCAATGGGGTGCGGTGCGGCGCGGCATATGGTGTATTTCACAAATAGAAACTTGACAAAAAAAACAACCATCAGACCCTGCTGGGGGCGCAGCGCGGAGGAAGAAGGCCGCGGCGCGGCCTGCCTACAGTTCAGGTCCTATTTTCAGTTTTAAAAAGGGTAGGTCGAGGGTATTTTTGTCTTTCCACGTGTGGATCATATTATGGCTCTAAATCCCAGCCACTTATCTCTTTTTCTTCATTTCTTTTATCTTTTCTTTCTCTCTTCTCTCTCAAATCTCAAAACCCTCTTAGATTGAAAGTGAGATTTGAAGGTGAAGATTTGTGATTTGATTCTCGATGCGTGAAGGAAAGTTGTTCTCCTCATTCTTAGTTACAAGTTGATACTAGCGGTAAGCTCTAACTCCGAATCTTGTTTTTGTGTTCATCATTTAAATTTAGGGCTTTTGATTGTATGCTCTTGAACAAAACCCCAATAGTTGTTAAATTGAAGGTTTGAACTAGTAAATGGTGAGGAAGACCATTTTGGTGGGTTTAGGGTTGGATGATGAATTTGGTGAGTTGATAAGCATGTTTAAGAGTTTAAATCACCAACTAACTTGTGTTGAAAGTGATTTGAAGTGTAAGTATGCAAAATGAGTGTTTTGACTTGATTTTAAGTCAAAATGAGATTTTGTGCAAATGTCATTATGAAATGAGTTTAAAGGCTAAAAGGGGTGTAATTAGCTATTTCGGAAACGCGGGAATTGGTCTTGTTGGTTTCGGACCTTCGAGTAGCGTTAAAAGTGCAAAAGGGTGTAAATTGCACTTGTTGTTCATTTGGGCGGGTAGAGAGTCCAAATGAGTTTGTATTGATGATTATGTGATAATTGGAAAAGGTACGTTCCATTAGCGAGTTGCGGGATTGGTTTGCACTTCATCTAGGCGTTTAAGGTGAGTGTAAATTTACTATACGTGTATGTATGCATAGGATGGGTGCGTGTGTGTAGGGTGACCCTTGCTCGGGTTTACTCTATGTTTGTGTGGGATAATGGAATCCTCTTGTACTTCGCGTCCATGTGATACGCTTATGCGTTTTGGGTTACTACCCTTGATGTTGTGATTGGCTAGCGTATTGGATAAACCCTTTGGCAATGGGTTTGCTAGCATTTGTCGTGGAGATGATGTGGGTAGTGATTCGCGTGTAGTTCGGCTTCACTAGTGAATCTCATGTAGTTCGGATTCACAATGTCCCTTGTAGTTCGAGCATTCCCATTGTTGTTGTTGATGCGGCCTAGGGTAGTGATTCGCGTATAGTTCGGCTTCACTAGTGAATCTCATGTAGTTCAGATTCATATTGTCTTGTGTAGTACGGACATCCCTATTTTCATTGTGGAGAAAGGTAGTGAATCTTGTGGAGTTTGGATTCACTTAGGCGCGTGTAGTTCGGCCAACCTTCATGTGGTTTATGTTAAGGGGTTAACCTTATTGATGTTGTTGATTGAATTTATTGTATATGCGTATATACTTATTGTTGTGTTGTAGCTAATCTTGTGGCGTTAGCTTGGTGATTACATAGCGTGTAGCTACTTTATGTATGTGCTCTTTTGTAGCTTGTTTACCATGCGGAGGTAGTATGTGTTTAATTTTTGTGCTTGGTGATGCGTAGCCATCTTATGCATATGTGTAGTACCCCATCCTAATCCATCCGGACGAAGTCCATATCGATTATAAACGATTCACAACAGTTGATTACATCGCGAGGTACTTGACCTCTATATGATACATTTTACAAACATTGCATTCGTTTTTGAAAAGACAATCTTTCATTTCATCGAAAGTTGATGACAGACATACCATTTCATAATATATCTAACTATAATTGATTTAATAACAATCTTGATGAACGCAACGACTTGAATGCAACGTCTTTTGAAATATGTCATGAATGACTCCAAGTAATATCTCAAAGATGAGCAAATGCACAGCGGAAGATTTCTTTCATACCTGAGAATAAACATGCTTTAAAGTGTCAACCAAAAGGTTGGTGAGTTCATTAGTTTAACATAAATAATCATTTCCATCATTTTAATAGACCACAAGATTTCATATTTCCATTTCTCATAAACATACGTCCCATGCATAGAGACAAAAATATCATTCATATGGATTGAACACCTGGTAACCGACATTCACAATATGCATATAAGAATATCCCCATCATTCCGGGATCCTCCTTCGGACATGATATAAATTTTGAAGTACTAAAGCATCCGGTACTTTGGATGGGGCTTGTTAGGCCCGATAGATCTATCTTTAGAGTTCGCGTCAATTAGGGTGTCTGTTCCCTAATTCTTAGATTACCAGACTTAATAAAAATGGCATATTCGATTAGATAATCCAACCATAGAATGTAGTTTCGATTACTTGTGTCTATTTTGTAAAGCATTTATAAAAGTTACGCATGTATTCTCAGCCCAAAAATTTAAAGGGTAAAAAGGTAAATGAAACTCACCTAATGTATTTTGTAGTAAAAATACATATGACGACATTTAACAAGTGGGGTTGGCCTTGGATTCACGAACCTATATCATTTGTATATCTATATTAAAACATATAATCATAATCGGATAAGTTTATATTCAATAATAATATACTTTGTTATTTTAATAAACAATTATATGTTATATTAATTAAATATATTTATTATATGTTTTAATTAGAAAGTTTAAAAAAAAATTAATTTGTTAAATACTTATTAATACATTATATATTTCTAGTATATCTATACAAAATGTTATATTATGATTATTTGATGATTTTAATAGCATAGGTTTTATCCAAAATTTTTGTAGTTTATATGTAAATATGTTTAATCATATATATATATATATATATATATATATATATATATATATATATATATATATATATATATATATATATATATATATATATAAACATTAGTTATATTTGATGGAATACCACATGTAAACAAAGTCACAAAACCCATTTTGATAAGTATATATATTCGGCCATATATATATAGAACAAGAGGAAGCATATTCAATTGTTTAATGTGTATTTTAACCTTTTAATTTGTATTCCATTTATAGATCTAGTCTTGAAAATACACTAAAATGTAAAAGAAGCTAGTTAGGGTTTATACCTTCTCCTAAAATGGAGGTTGAAGCAAGAAGATGAAGATGATGATATAGATGAAGGAAGCCTTTAACTTGAAGCCTCAAATCTTTGATACCCACAAGCTTTTACCAACACCCAAGTGGTTAGGATTTTAGACACTTAAAACACTTGCAAAATCAACCAAAACCCCTTGATGGATGCTCCTAATTTTCGGCCCAAAAATGGAAGAGAGGAGAGAAAAATTTGCAAGTTCAAGTTCAAAAATGCTAGAGTAAAGAGTGTGTATTGAGATGACCAAAATGCATGTACATGTAATAATTATATGGAGTAAACAAGGCAAAGTGGTTGGCTTTTGGAGTCCCCAAAAACGCCACCCTCACCACTTCCCTCCTTTTATTTTTATTTTATTCTTTATTAAAATGTACATGCATCTAGTTACAAGCATTTTATTTTATATACCTAATACAAATTAAAATGCTACACACATATGTAACATATACTTTATATTATTTATAACCTATATAAATAATATGTAACATGTAGTATACTTATAATTATCCAAATAATTATATCTAGCATTTATTTTAGAAAACCAATTTCTAAAATCCGAGTGTCGTGTATTAGCTTTAATGATCCAATCGTCAAAACAGATACATAAAGTGTTGATAGCTTGTTATTGGGTATGACCCGACTTGGGTCATAACATGTAAGCCACATTGATTAATTATGTCTCTCGGGCATAAGAAAATCCTTCAATCTCCCACTTGCACGAGAAACATAAGGAATTAATGCAAGTGACAGATACCACCCAACGACCGTCCATCACCCCCAACATGTTATGACTTAGTGCCATTCAATAACATCATCCCTTTCGAGTTCCCATCTCGAATATGATTAGGTGAATCTTTCAATATATCCTTTCGTCCTAGATGTCATGTTAAATCCAAGAGACATAGAATGATCACTCTCTTATAGATTTAACTTTATCAGGCCTTAGACATCCGACTCTCAACGAATAAGAGGGACAAATTCCATCTTGACTACATACGTCCTAGACACTACACCTTGTACCATACCTGAAGCCTCCCTTATGTACTACCATATTTCAGAATAGCGAAGGAAAGAATCAAGGCACAATATTCGGTGAATATCTGAACCCAATATGTGTCTCAGGTCAGAGGATATAATGATCTTCTCCTTTACTCAAGATTACATGTGATCAACCACAAAGGCTCCATATAGTAAATCTTGAGAGCGGGTCTTCCAATATTTGTGTCCCACAAATATCTATGAACCTTGGTTGCAACCTTGCCCCACATTCATCTTTTGAATGTTAACCAATCCAAGTTCATAATAGTCTAAACCTCACACTTGTTCCCACAAATGTGATCAACTACGGAATTTAGAATAATAGTTTATTCATGGATCAAATATGCAAAATTGGAACATGACTCATAATTAAATTAATACCATAATTATATTAATGAGTTTGAACTAATTCGTTCTGTTACAGTACATAAAATAGATCACTTCCAATCACTAGAATATCGAAGCCCTAATGCACAAACATGTCCCTCATGTTTTGGCCCATGTAAAAGCTTCGTGAGTGGATCCGCAACATTTTGATCTGTGTGAACTTTGTGAATACATATCTTTCTCTTTTCAACCTCATCCCTGATGTAGTTGAATCTCCACTCAATGTGACGAGTCTTTTGATGAGCACGAGGTTCCTTGATTTGAGCAATCGCACCCTCATTGTCACAAAAGATCTCAAGAGGGTCCTGAATGGTAGGGACCACTCCTAAGTCGTCGATGAATTTCTTCATCCATGCAGCTTCCTGAGCTGCCAGTGAGGCGGCAATGTACTCCGACTCTGTAGTGGATAACGCAACAACTTCCTGTTTTGAGCTCTTCCAAGAGACTGCACCACCATTTAACATGAAGACATAACCGGATTGTGATCGAGAGTCATCTCGATCAGTTTGGAAACTCGCGTCCACGTAACCTTTTACAGCGAGTTCCTCCTCACCAGACCCATATATTAGAAACATATCCTTAGTTCTCCTAAGGTATTTCAATATACTTTTAACAGCAATCCAATGACTGTTTCCTGAGTTGTTCTGGTATCTACTCGTCAAGCTTAGAGCGCATGACACATCCGGTCTAGTACATATCATTGCATACATGATAGACCCAATAGCAGATGCGTATGGGACTTTCTTCATTCTCTCTTGTTCATCTTTCGTGGTAGGACATTGAGATGAACTGAGAATGGTTCCTCTTTGAATAGGTACCAAACCTTTCTTAGAGTTTTCCATCTTGAACCTTTTCAAGATTTTATCAATGTATGTACTTTGACTTAAACCTATCAATCTCTTGGATTTATTCCTATAGATCCCAATCCCCAATATGTATTGAGCTTCTCCAAGATCCTTAATGGAGAAGCAACTCTTTAGCCAAGTTTTGACTTCTTGCATTGTGGTAATATCATTCCCAAATAATAATATATCATCCACATATAGCACAAGGAACATTATGGAGCTCCCACTAGCCTTCTTGTATACACAAGCTTCATCACCGTTTTTAATGAAGCCAAATTTCTTTGCCTCTTCATTAAAACGATGATTCCACATTCTAGATGCTTGTTTCAATCCGTAGATTGATTTCTTTAACTTGCATACCTTTTTAGGATTTTTCGGATCAACAAAACCTTCGGGCTGTACCATATAGACATCTTCCTCAAGATATCCATTTAGGAAAGCGGTTTTGACATCCATTTGCCATATTTCATAGTCATAGTGAGCAGCAAGGGCAAATAATATCCTAATAGACTTTAGCATTGCCACTGGCGAGAAAGTTTCATCATAGTCAACCCCTTGAGTTTGAGTGAAACCTTTTGCTACAAGTCTAGCTTTGTATGTATCCAAGTTTCCATGTATGTCGGTTTTCTTCTTGAAAAGCCACTTGCAATCAACTAGCTTGGAGCTAGGAGGTTGCACAACAAGTTCCCAAACTTGATTTTCATACATGGAATGCATCTCGGCGTTCATGGCTTCCTGCCATTTATCCTTATCAATCCTTGATAAAGCATCTTCGTAGTTTGTCTGTTCATCCAAATCAACCGTATAGCAACCATCCACGAGAAACCCATATCTCTCGGGAGGATTACTAATCCTACCAGATCTTCGAACGTCTTGTGTACCTTGATCATCCACTTGATCATTTTCAACATCCTCATGTTGAGTACTAGTGCCAACCAATTGTGTATCATAGGCTTGATCTTGTACCTCTACAAGATCTATCTTCCTTTCACCATCACCTTCCATAAGGAATTTGGTTTCAAGGAATTCCGCCTTTCGAGCAACAAATACATTTTGCTCGGTCGGGTCATAGAAGTAGTATCCCATATCATCTTTGGGATATCCTATGAAAATACACTTTGTGGATCGAGCATGTAGCTTATTAGCTACATAACGCTTAGGATAAGCTTCACATCCCCATACTTTCAAGTATGAAAGAGAAGGAGGTTTTCCAAACCACATCTCATGAGGAGTTTGTTCCACTTTCTTGGTTGGGGCCATATTTAAAATACGAACCACGGAGCTTAGACAATAACCCCAAAATGATAGAGGCAACGAGCTTCTTGCCATCATAGATCGAACCATATCCATTAGGGTTCGGTTCCTCCTTTCGGAAACTCCATTAAGTTGGGGTGTTCCGGGTGGAGTAAGTTGTGAGATGATCCCACAACTCCTAAGATGATCTTGGAAGGCTTCGCTTAGGTATTCACCTCCTCTATCGGTACGAAGTACCTTAATTGTCCTATGGAGTTGATTTTGTACTTCGTTTTGATATTCTTTGAATGCTTCAAACGTTTCGTCCTTGTGTCTTAATAAGTAGACATATCTGAAACGACTAAAGTCATCAATGAAGGTAACAAAGTATCTTTCACCATTCCTAGTCATGGGTTTAAAGGGTCCACATACATCCGAATGTATTAATCCCAATAAATCTTTAGCCCTCTCATAAGTCCCTTTGAAAGGTGCTTTAGTCATCTTGCCTTGTAAACAAGATTCACATACATCAAACGAATCCATTTCATTTGATTTCAAAAGTCCATTCTTTTGAAGTGTATGCATTTGGTTCTTGTTTATGTGTCCAAGGCGACAATGCCATAAATAGGAATCACTCAAATCCCTTTTGAGTTTCTTGGTGCTAGTATGGTATATAGAGCTCGATGATGCGTCATCATGAACCAATTCATAAATTCCATTTGAAGGCGAAGCCTTGAAATAGAATACATTATCTTTAGAAACATGAATATCATCATCAATAAAATTAACAACGTAACCACATTGTTTTAAGCGAGAAATAGAAATAATGTTTCTACACAAATCCGGAGCATACAAAACATTTTCTAAAATAAGTTCCAATCCGCTTGGAAGCTTCAAAACAAAATCTCCTTGAGCTTTAACATGCACCTTTGCACCATTGCCCATATAGAGACTTGATGTTCCCGCCTTATGATCACTTCTTTTGAACCCCTGCAATGAATTGCAAATATGAGTTCCACATCCAGTGTCTAATACCCATGTATTAGAAGAAGTAACACTAAGCTCTATATATACCATATATATATTACCTGAGGTTTGCCCTGCATCCCTCTTGTCCTTCAACTCCTTAAGATAGACCGGACAGTTTCGTTTCCAATGACCCATCTCACCGCAACCGAAACATGGGTCTTCCTTGGGGTTTGCCTTCTCGGCTACCTTTTGCTTCTTAGCCTTGTTGATGGTTGGGGTAACCATCTTCCCCTTCCCTTTTCCTTGATAGGCGGGTCCTTTTCTCTTAGCCACCTTTGGCTTAGAGGTGTTACCTTTGGATCCACCTTGATCGATTGCTAACACGGGTAAAGCCCTTTTACCCATGCTAGTTTCCGCCGTTCTAAGCATACCGTGAAGCTCACCTATACTCTTATCCATCCCATTCATATTGTAATTAATTACAAATTGATAAAACCTTTTTGATAGGGAGTTAAGGATAAGATCGGTGGCTAACTCATTTGATATGTTTAGGTTAAGGCGGTTAGCACGATCAATGAGGCTTTTCATCTTAAGTACATAAGATGAAACCGATTGGGTATCGTCCATACGACAAGCATGTAGCGCCCGAACGGTCTCGAAACACTCGACACGTGCTTGTTGAAGGAACATCTCCTTCAATTGCGTTATCATGTCGTATGCACTATGATGCTCGAAATCCTTTTGGAGTTCGGGAATCATAGTCCCAAGTATTAGGCATGAGACTTAAAGGGAGTCGTGGCAATACTTATCGTAAGAGGCCATTGCCTCCACATCATTCTCATCCGGTTGATCGGGAATGGGGTCCTCAAGTACATACGCTTTATCCTCTTGTTTGAGGACAATCCGAAGATTGCGGAACCAATCCATAAAGTTGGTATGGTTGAGTTTGTCTTTCTCTAAGAGAGACCTTAATGATAGGTTGTTCATGTTAAGTGATGCGTTTTGCATGTTGTTGTTGTTATTAGCGGCCATCTACAAAATTCAACAAAGTCCTTTTAAGTACCGATTTCAAATTTAATAAACAACACCCTTTTAATTTGTTTTATTAAATATTAGAATCCAACGGTAAATCAAATTTCGGTTAGGTGACCTTTATCCCGTCATTTGATTTAGCTAGGTAGTCATAATGACAATTGCAATCCTTTTGCAACTTCTAATTTATGGGATCATGCAATCCTTTTGCATGGCATATTTATCCCATCAACGCCAATTTGTTCCTCATGCTTCGGTGAACCTAAGTTCATGATTCCCAAATCAAGTCGTCCTACTTGTGTAGACATGTAAATTTAACAAACAAGTGGTTAGGTGACCTTTATCCCACTAGTGTGCGAAATTTACCTTATTCATATTAGTCCGCTCATGACGGTTAGGTGACCTTTATCCCATCAAGAGTTTCCTAATACGTCTAAGTGTTTTCACAAAAGGATGGCGTTTTAACTTGTTTACCTTGTTATAGTTAAAGGGATTTTACGTTTTCTACATTCTAGTTTTAGAAAACAAAAGGCTATACACCAACATGCATTTGGTGTGTAGTATATTATGAAAAACCCATTTTCATGTCTTTTTAGTAAAACCAATTACTAGTTATAAACCAATTTAATACCTTTTAAATAAACCATTTTATTTAGGTCTAATAACCAATTATTAGTGTCGTTATGTTATGTTTTATTATAACCACTTATAATGTATTATGCACGTGTTAACATGTGAAATTGTTGTAGCAATCCAAACATACAAACATAATCATACAAGCATGCAAAATAAAATGTTCACAATCAAGAGCCATTTTGGTGGACATTTGTTTAGCCAAAAAACAAATGTCACCTATAAGGGTTAACAAAAGTAAGAGATTTTATACAAAATCTCCCACTTAATCTTGTAATCTTCAAATGCTCCAACTTGTAATCTTCATCTTGAATCTTCATTTTCATTATACAAAATTATATCCTAATACAATTTTTCTAGAAAATGAAATAACAACCTATTCTATTTTTACAAACAAATAGAATAAATTACATGAAAAATTACAAGATTTACTTACAACTTATTACAAACCAAAATTACAAAATTATTACAAATTAATACAAACCAAATGAATGAATATTACAACCATGAATAATAACCAAATCATTCTAACATTCAACCACATGGTCTAGGCTCGATTGTGAACAATAACATAACAACAAATCTTGGCCAAACTTGAAATCCCAAACCCACTTTTGGGACCCAAAATTTCGGCCAAACCAACAAACCCACCAAAACTCAAGATTTTTACATTATACTTTCATGCATGTTGGTAGATTGTAAAATAAATGAGTTTACTAGCTAAAAACAAGAAGCATATTAACAAGACTTTGGCTCTAGATACCATTGATGGAATACCACATGTAAACAAAGTCACAAAACCCATTTTGATAAGTATATATATTCGGCCATATATATATAGAACAAGCGAAAGCATATTCAATTGTTTAATGTGTATTTTAACCTTTTAATTTGTATTCCATTTATAGATCTAGTCTTGAAAATACACTAAAATGTAAAAGAAGCTAGTTAGGGTTTATACCTTCTCCTAAAATGGAGGTTGAAGCAAGAAGATGAAAATGATGATATAGATGAAGGAAGCCTTTAACTTGAAGCCTCAAATCTTTGATACCCACAAGCTTTTACCAACACCCAAGTGGTTAGGATTTTAGACACTTAAAACACTTGCAAAATCAACCAAAACCCCTTGATGGATGCTCCTAATTTTCGGCCCAAAAATGGAAGAGAGGAGAGAAAAATTTGCAAGTTCAAGTTCAAAAATGCTAGAGTAAAGAGTGTGTATTGAGATGACCAAAATGCATGTACATGTAATAATTATATGGAGTAAACAAGGCAAAGTGGTTGGCTTTTGGAGTCCCCAAAAACGCCACCCTCACCACTTCCCTCCTTTTATTTTTATTTTATTCTTTATTAAAATGTACATGCATCTAGTTACAAGCATTTTATTTTATATACCTAATACAAATTAAAATGCTACACACATATGTAACATATACTTTATATTATTTATAACCTATATAAATAATATGTAACATGTAGTATACTTATAATTATCCAAATAATTATATCTAGCATTTATTTTAGAAAACCAATTTCTAAAATCCGAGTGTCGTGTATTAGATTTAATGATCCAATCGTCAAAACAAATACATAAAGTGTTGATAGCTTGTTATTGGGTATGACCCGACTTGGGTCATAACATGTAAGCCACATTAATTAATTATGTCTCTCGGGCATAAGAAAATCCTTCAATATTTATAACTCACGTCTTATAAATATATTTACTATTTTATTAATGTTTCATTAATCAATTTTAAGCTATATATATTTTATACGTAATTCTCATTTAATTGTAATATATTAAAAGTAGGCTCATATTAATACTTATATCAAAATTTAACCTTTGTAAGTTTTCTATATATCTATATACAAATGTATATGTATATGTATATGTATATATATATATATATATATATATATATATATATATATATATATATATATATATATATATATATATATATATATATATATATATGTTACATATAATTATATATTTTTTACTCATCTCAATCCTAATCTTCAAGCAATCTTATCATATTATCTCATATTATAATATAACCTTTATGTACAAAACATATTACTTATCATATGTACATACATATAGCTATACCCAATTCTTTATACTTACCTTTTATTTACAATCATATTCACATCATAAATTCATTTTCATATTTAAAGTTAATAATACTTATCATACAAATTTCATATATCAATATGTTATCATTAACATTTACAATAATAATAATAATAATAATAATAACGATAATAAACAATAATACTAATAATAATAATAATAACACAAGAAAAAAAATACCTCAAAAATCGGCCAAAAAGAATCATTGTGACCCTGAAAGGGTTTGAACCCGAGACCTTGCCAATACCCAAACACCCATACAACCACTCTTCCATCTCTTTGTTTCTTATTTTATAACCCAGAAAAATAAATATAACTAGTTTCTATTTTTGTTCCCTATTCTCCTTCTTCCTCAATTCTCAAACGACCCCAACTCATTTTTAATCTTAACAACCTTTACTAAAATAGATTTTTAGGATTTATTAACCAATCCCATAAACAATTATTTATGAATAATCGAATAAATAAATAAAAAAAATAAAAAAATAAACTGCACTGCTACTGCTGTCGCTAATATTTAAGAAGAAAAAAAAATTAACTTTGATTTTTATGCATTTTTAGATCACGATTTCTTCACGAATTATGTTCCAAATCACTCCTAGAAACTATACCAATCGTCAATTGAACTCAAATCATCAAAATGAAATTCAATTTCACCATGAACACACAGTTTGACTTTTGAATCCTAAAACTTTGACTATTAAATTAACGATTGAATTGATAAATTAAACCTTGAAAATTTTCAGAGAGCTTCACCAGATGATCCTTAACCACTCTGCATTATTAAATTTTGGTGTTTGATTCGAAAATGGTTTATGTGTTAAAATGGGTTTACGGAAGAAAAAAAAAATAAGGTTGCTGTGGTTTCTGTAAGACCCGAATATTCGTAGTGTACATATGTGTATATGAGTTACTCAAGTTTGGGGTTTTTGTTGCACATAATTAAAAAGACAAAAGATGCTGAACTGAGAGGTAGCGCACCGCGCGGCTAGGTGGCGCGCCGCGCCATCTGTCTGCGACAGATTCCTTTCTTCTTTTTAAAATAGATATTTTGAGGGCGATTGTGTAATTTCACTTGGGGCCGAATTTAATACCCTAGATCAGTTTTGGGGAGCTCATTTACTACTCCCACAACAACCTCATCTTCTCCAATTAAACTCTAGAGAGAGAGTGCAATCCTTGAGAGAGAAAGCTCCATTAAAGGGTAAAAGAGGTTGAATCGGGTCTCGGTGCAAGTTATAAAGTCGTTCATCTAGTCGATAGCTACGTGGTGATTGTGTTGGTAAGTTATAAAACCCAATTTCTTACTTTAATTGCTTTAAGGGTTAGGGTTTGGGCTAGTGATGAACCAAAGACCCATTTTGTTAGTATTTTGGGGATTTTGGGTGAATATGGGTTATGAAGGCTCATTGATGACTAACCTAGGGTTTGAATGTGTTAATTGGACTTTTGAGTCTTAAATTTAGTTAGTTAGTGCTAGAACACTTTAATAATATGTAAATGGGTGTTATTGGGTATGGATGACCCAAATGGGTGTGTTAACCTTGAAATGGGTCAAATGAGTCTTTAATGACCTAAGTGGCCTAGCAATTATGAAAACGAGTTAGCCTTGTGACCTAAATGTGTTTTAAACCCATCTTGACGAATGATTAGGGTTTTGGTGTGTGTTGACCCAATTTAGGGTTAAGGGTGCAAATGGGTTGAAATTGCACCATTGGGTCAAAATGGCTTAGAATGGTGAAAGGGTTTGGTTGACCGACTTGAGTTTGCGTTTGATGATGTGTATAATATGATAGGTACGTTACTTTGAGGTCTTGCAAGCTCGGGTATCTTTTCACAAGACTTTGAGGTGAGTGGAATAATTATATGCGTATGTATATAATGTATTTATTTGTTGTAGCGTGAAAGGTGTAGTGTCGAGGTATTAAGACACCACGTTTCACATGAAGAGTGTAGCATCGAGGTGTTAAGATGCCACTCGGGTGTAGCATCGAGGTGTTAAGATGCCACCTAGGAGTGTAGTGTCGAGGTGTTAAGACACCACTCTGTAAAATAATGAGTGTTGCATCGAGGTGTTAAGATGCCACTCGGGGTGATGTGCCGAGGTGTTAAGGTGCCACCCTAGGGGTTAGTGGTGCGAGGTGTTAAGTGCCCTAACGGATGTTATGAACACCGATGGCGTTTTCGCGAGCGCCGTTCCCTTGTACTATTGGTCGACCATGGTTATTTGTGTTGTAAGCATATTATATTATTCGAGTTATATTCATATGCGGTTATTATTCTAGCTTGTAGTATTGGTGATTTATAGCTCGTTATTGTGACGGTAAGCTAAGTGTGTATGCTAGCGTGTTTGCGGTTTGGTGTGTAAGTGTATGCAAGTAGGTATAATTATATATGTATTCGTATAATTATTGCATTCACTAAGCTTTGCTTACCCTCTCGTTGTTTACCATTTTATAGGTTCGGTTTTGGACAAGGGTAAGGGCATCGTTTTGGACTAGAGATCCCGCTAGATGCTAGGGGACGCTTTTGGCTTTAGTAGCTCTTGAAGTTTGACTGATAGTTGGGTAGTTTAATCCCAAATGCCATGCTCATTGTGTAGTTTGGAACTTTAACTTTTTGGTGGTCGAAACTCGTAGATGGTATTAAACTCGTAAAACGGCCGATGTGGGCCCCACTTGTAAAACATCATTTTTATGTTTGAATCGTGATAGTTTTACATATTTGAATGCGTGGTTAAAAGCGTGTCGTCTAAAAATGTCGGGAACTAGCCGATCTTTTTCGCATTTTAAAACTTTCCGGACAAACCACTTTGGCGCGCCGCGCCCCTACCTGGCGCGCCGCGCGGGTATGCTGCACAGGAAATTTTTTATTTTTTTTTTATTTTCGCGTGGTTTGGTCGAGGGTTGGTTTGGGTTGTTACAAGTGGTATCAGAGCATGGTCTAAGGGATTTAGGTGACTTGAGATAGGCGCCTAGACTTAGACTTTTTGTGTGCGCGTTTATGCGGGACTTGTAGGACTTTGTGTCGGATCGGGATGGTTAGTGCATAGGTTTATGTGAACTAATCATGCGCTATTTGTTGTATTGTGTTTAGCAATCATCAAGCGAGATGGACGTTGTACTAGCGAGTTAACGTGACGTGCTCGCTTAGTAATGACTAGCTACCATCACTACGAGTGCAAATCGTGTCAAACAAGTAATGTACGACGATTGTTGAGCGAGATGGAGTAGTGTGGCATATATGTATGTATATATGTAATCTGTCCTTCCGTTTTGAGGTTTAACCTAATTCGTTTTATAGAATGAAGACGAGAAACGGTCCCGAACATGATAATGGAAGTACAAGCGGGGACGCCGAGTTCTCAACCAAGGTTGAGGCCATCTTTAAGAAGTTAAAATTGGATTTTCTTGCGGACGTTCGAAACGTCTTCCAAGATTCGGTTGATGAGCAAATAACCGATCTAATTAATGAACGAATGAAGGCCACTATCGAAGAGGCCCTTGACGCTAGGAATATCTACCCTCGCGGTGAAGGAGGTGAAGGAAGGCGGGACTTCCACTACAAAAACTTCAAGGATGCTCAACCCCCGATGTTTAATGGGGTACGGGATCCTTTAAAAAGTACATGTTGGATCTCCGATATTAAGGGAGCTTTCCGTACCGCGGAATGTCCTCCCGAAAGGAAGACGAGGTATGGTGCTAGCATGTTACGCGAAGAAGCTAAGTTGTGGTGGGACGATAAAATCAACTTGTATGGTGAAGAACAATGTATGGGCTTGACATGGGAGGAGTTCAAGAAAGAATTTTTCAGAGAATACCGAACTTCATCCGATCTCGATAGAATCCGGGACGAGTTGCACCATTTGCAACAAGGTTCCATGGATTTGGTTACCCTCAAGTCTACATTCTTGGCAAAGACTCGTTTTTGCCTGGAATATGTGGGTGATGATCATAAGCTCATGAAGGATTTCTACCTTACTTTGAATGATGAGTACAAGGGGAAGATTAGTCGGGGTATGGCTAAGTCTTTTGATGAATTGTTCGAGTTGGCTCGGGGTTTTGAGCCGGAGGTTCCAAGAAAGAGTGATTTCATGTTTTCCAAAAGAAAGTTTGAAGGTTCTAGTTACTCTAACGCCTCAAGCAAGAAGAGCAAGAGCATGATGGGGGTCGAAAGTGTCAATAGTGCGAAGAAGGGCACTACCGGCGGGTTTTCTTATACGTGCTACAACTGTGGGCAACCTGGTCATATGGCTCGTGAGTGTCCGAAACCACGTTCCGGAAACAAAATCACTTGTTTTAATTGCGGCAAAGAGGGGCATAAGAAGCCGGAGTGTCCCGATTTGCGAAATTGTAATGTGAAGCGGTTAGAGAAGGCGGCGGGTACGGCTAGGGGTCGCAACTACTTGATGACTAATGATGAAGCCAAACAATCGAACGAAGTTGTCTCAGGTACTTTCATGGTTAATTCTAATCCGGCGAGGATTCTTTTTGATAGCGGTGCAAATTTGTCGTTTGTGTCTCCTAAATTTGTGCCTAAACTTGATAGACTATTAGCTAAGTTGAGTCGTCCGGTAGAAGTTGAAATAGCGAACGGCAAGACGGTGCTAGTGGTTGATGTGTGTGAAAATTGTGATGTTGATTTTGGTGCCGAAACCTTTAAAATTAATCTTATTCCAATGACCTTGGGCGACTTTGATATTGTCGTTGGTATGGATTGGCTTGATCGTTATAGAGCCGATATTGCATGCCATGATAAGTTTATTCGTGTGAAGACCCCAAGTGGGGGAGAGTTGATTATTCATGGTGATAGGCGGAGGAGACCGGTGCCGATATGCACTTTTGCACGGGCACTTCGTCATGTTGTTACCGTCGGCATGGCTTTCCTTGCTCATGTTGTTGATACTCGTGATGAGCCGCCACCCATTCGTGGAATTCCGGTTGTTAGTGATTTCAAAGACGTTTTTCCGGACGAATTACCGGGTGTTCCGGTGGAAAGACAAGTTGAATTTCGCATCGAGTTGGTTCCGGGGGCTACCCCCATTGCTAAAACTCCATATCGTTTAGTGCCAATGGAGATGCAAGAGTTGTTAAATCAAATTCAAGAATTGCTCGAGAAGGGTTTTATTCGACCGAGTGCTTCACCGTGGGGCGCTCCGGTGTTATTTGTGAAGAAGAAAGATGGTAGTATGCGTATGTGCATTGATTACTGTGAGTTGAATAAAGTGACGATCAAGAATCATTATCCATTACCTAGGATTGACGATTTATTTGATCAACTTCAAGGTGCAACGTATTTCTCTAAGATCGACCTACGGTCCGGCTATCACCAAATGCGGGTCCGTGAGGAAGATATTGAGAAAACGGCTTTTAGAACGCGGTATGGGCATTTTGAGTTTGTGGTGATGCCTTTTGGCCTTACGAATGCACCGGCGGCATTCATGGATCTTATGAACCGAGTGTGCCAACCTATGTTGGACAAGTCGGTAATAGTGTTCATTGACGACATACTAGTCTACTCGAAAAGTATGAACGAGCATGAACGTCATTTGCGTGAAATATTGAAGACGCTACGAAAGGAGAAGTTGTATGCTAAGTTCTCCAAATGTGAATTTTGGCTAAGGGAAGTCCAATTCCTTGGTCATATTGTGAACAAAGACGGTATTCAAGTAGATCCGGGGAAGATAGAGACGGTGAAGAGTTGGGGACGACCGACTACACCTACGGAAATCCGAAGATTTCTCGGATTGGCCGGTTATTATCGTCGATTTATCCAAGACTTTTCTAAGATTGCTTCTCCATTAACGAAGTTGACGAGGAAGAATGCTAAGTTTATTTGGGAAAACGAACAAGAAATTGCTTTTCAATTGTTAAAAGTGAAGTTGTGTCAAGCTCCGGTGTTAGTATTACCGGAAGGTGTGGAAGATATGACGGTTTATTGTGATGCTTCGCTAAATGGGCTCGGGTGTGTTCTAATGCAAAGAGGTAAAGTCATCGCTTATGCCTCTCGACAATTAAAGGAACACGAAACAAGATATCCGACTCATGATCTTGAGTTGACGGCGGTAGTGCATGCGTTGAAAATTTGGCGCCATTACTTGTATGGTGTCAAGTGTACGATTTATTCGGATCATAAGAGTTTGAAACATCTCTTTAATCAACGAGATTTGAATTATCGCCAACGTAGGTGGATGGATGTGGTGAAAGACTACGATTGTGAAATACTTTATCATCCGGGTAAGGCGAATGTTGTCGCGGATGCATTGAGTCGAAAGAGTCAACATCCGGCGATAAAAGTGGGGTCGTTACGTTTGATTATTTCCAACGATTTTCTTGAGAAGCTTGGCGAGATTCAAATAGAGGATTACGTTCACAATAAGCATGTGGAACGAATCGTGGGCCAATCGTAGTGTACATATGTGTATATGAGTTACTCAAGTTTGGGGTTTTTGTTGCACATAATTAAAAAGACAAAAGATGCTGAACTGGGAGGTCGCGCGCCGCGCGGCTAGGTGGCACGCCGCGCCATCTGTCTGCGACAGATTCCTTTCTTCTTTTTAAAATAGATATTTTGAGGGCGATTGTGTAATTTCACTTGGGGCCGAATTTAATACCCTAGATCAGTTTTGGGGAGCTCATTTACTACTCCCACAACAACCTCATCTTCTCCAATTAAACACTAGAGAGAGAGTGCAATCCTTGAGAGAGAAAGCTCCATTAAAGGGTAAAAGAGGTTGAATCGGGTCTCGGTGCAAGTTATAAAGTCGTTCATCTAGTCGATAGCTACGTGGTGATTGTGTTGGTAAGTTATAAAACCCAATTTCTTACTTTAATTGCTTTAAGGGTTAGGGTTTGGGCTAGTGATGAACCAAAGACCCATTTTGTTAGTATTTTGGGGATTTTGGGTGAATATGGGTTATGAAGGCTCATTGATGACTAACCTAGGGTTTGAATGTGTTAATTGGACTTTTGAGTCTTAAATTTAGTTAGTTAGTGCTAGAACACTTTAATAATATGTAAATGGGTGTTATTGGGTATGGATGACCCAAATGGGTGTGTTGACCTTGAAATGGGTCAGATGAGTCTTTAATGACCTAAGTGGCCTAGCAATTATGAAAACGAGTTAGCCTTGTGACCTAAATGTGTTTTAAACCCATCTTGACGAATGATTAGGGTTTTGGTGTGTGTTGACCCAATTTAGGATTAAGGGTGCAATGTGATGACCCGGAAATTTCCAACCAAATTTAAACTTTAATCTTTATATAATTCCGACACGATAAGCAAAGTCTGTAATGTTGAGTCTCGAAAATTTTGAAACTATATTCATGTAATTAAATACCCTTTGATCGTGCCTAACGATTCACGAACGATTATGTGTATATAGATATGTATATACAATATATACTTGTTAATTGAAAACGTTAACAAAGTATTAAATATGTAATACTTTACATGAACGCATTTTGTTCCAATATAAGTTTATTATAGTGATCGACGAGATTAAAAGATAATATCATATGATTGAATTATCAGATACATTGAATTATGATCACGAGTCTCCGTTGTGAGGTCCACTGTGATTTAAGAGATTATCACATTTTTTTAACGGTATTCGGAAATAAAGGTAAAGTGATTACAAGTAAGAACAAATGTGTCAATTAACGAAAGTTAGACAAAAGTTAGTGGAAAAATTGAATTTCATAATATTTGATTGATCTATTTTTAAACGTGTGAAAACGCTTTTCTAACCAATAGAATTTGATTATGAAAATGTTTTGTTTAAATAATATAATTTGAATATATAAATAGGATATCAATTATTAGAATTAAATATATAAATAACTCGCAACGCGTATATGAATATTGAAAATATATATGATTTTAAAATAAACGGAGATCCGAAAATGAGTTCTATAAATTTTAGGCTTACTAAAAATATATTTAGGATCTAGTTATTAAATTTTAACACTTTCTATAGTTTACCCATAAATGAGAGGGACAGTTGATGTAATTTTTATTTATTAAATTAATGACTGAATTTTATACCATAATGACTGAAATAAATAAAGGAAGTTAATTTAAGAATTTGGAACTTTTCTGAAAACTTTTATCCGCCCCTGATTAGTAACGGGTACGAAATACTATTCGAATTAAATCCGTTGGAAGGAAAGTTACAAAATAAATGGCTGCTGAACTGTTAATGAATGCGCACATTGAGAATCATGTGAAATTAATACTATATTAATATTATTATTTAAACACCGTTTATGATTGATTGCAAGCACTAAATGATTAATATCATGAATGCATGTGTATAATTAATTATTAGTGGTTTACTGTGTTTGTTTGCTCTCCCATATAATTAATATATACATATGCATTTGCAAGTTGATTCACATATCTCTATCTTTCCTTCTTGTCCTGTAACCAAAGCAACATCCTAACAAATCCATCATGAGCCATCCTTTAAACCACCACCCACTTGCTTTATAATTTCAAGATTTAGCATTTTATAACTAAATGAAATATTTGTATACAAACACTTCTAAGATCCTATAATAAATGCAAACAATTAATTACGATAGCTTATTTTCCCATTCAAAGTGGAATCCCATAACCTCGTGATTTAAGCTACACAATTTTATCATCACCGTACACCGGCCACCACCAACGAGCCACCATAACCCGTCACCCTTCTCTCTTTCTCACTATCTCCCTCTCCTCTCACACAACCATGGTTCCATCATACACCACCACGGAAACCATGACCACCGCCATTCTCACTCTACTCTCTCTCCTAAATTGTTCAAGACCACTACAAACACCACCATTAAAAATCGCTGATGTTTATACTTTTTATTTCCATTGTTGTTTACAACCCAAGAACTCATAAACCACTATCATCATAGTAATGATATTGCTATTGTTCGTTCCTGTTATAAACGATAATAATAATAGAAGAGACGATGAATAGTGAACCTGCAAACCCCTCTAATTACTGCTACCGATGTAATACTTTTGGTTTCTATTTTTAAGTTAAACGCGAACAAAATTGATGGTGCTACAACGACTGTTAACTACTGTTGCTATTACGCTATCGTGTTTCTGTTTTGTCAACCAAACCGCAACTATTAATGTTACTGAATGGTGATAAGTGAAGATGTTGCACGAAGAAGATAATGATGAACAGTGGGATCGATGATAAGTTCAAATCATATAAAAAGATGATTGTGATTTTATGTGAAGAAGACGATGAACAGTAAAACGTGTTAGATGGATAATGAAGACGATGTTTTCCTGCAACTGTTTTTCTGTTGTAAAATCATCACGAACTACTTCCTGCAAACACTATTATACGGTGCTACGGTTACACGTTTGTTTTTCTATTTTGCTGTTCGATCAAACAAAACCCACGAATCACAAGGTCAATTGTTACTGCTGCTTCGTTTTTCTGTGACAATGAAGATGATGATTAAAGTTGATGATTTAGATGATTATGATGTAGTGAGGGAAGATGATGAAGGATAGATGGTGACGAAACGCGATTATGATAAGTGATGTTCGAGTATGATAATGATAAAGAACGATGATGATGTAACATAATAGTGAGGATACCAAAGCGATGATTATGATGACGATGATCTTCACTGTCTGATAAGTGAAGGATGATGTAAATAATCGTGATGATAAGGAACCGAAACTTCATAGTTTACTTCCTAGTTTTATTTATTTATTTATTTTTCTCCTGGACGTTCACAACAAATCCCATATTATTCAACGTGGGCCAATTTACGACAATGGGCCGAGATATATTTTGTTGGGCTTCGGATTTTTTTGTTGGGTCGTGGCCAACTTATATTGTTATGTTGGGCCATGAATAATTTGGACGAGACAAATGACGGGTTAAGTAAATATTTGGAGCTAAGTAAAACAGAAAAACAGGAGCAGAGGGACGGATAAGGGTATTGTGTGTTGAGCGAGAGGATGCGGGTTCGAGTCTTGGTTCAAGTGTTTTATTGTTTTTAAGTCTTTAAAGGTAGTTTTCATAATTATTATTATTATTATTATTATTATTATTATTATTATTATTATTATTATTATTATTATTATTATTATTATTATTATTATTATTATTATTATTATTATTATTATTATTATTATTATTATTAGTTTAGATTACTTATTATTATTACTAAGACTAATAACATAATTATTATTATTATTATCATTAATATAAATTATATTGTTATCATTATTATTATTATTATCATTATTTTCATTTTTAATATTATTAACATTATTATTATTATTATTATGAATATAGATACAAATATTATTATAGAAACGATTAAGTTGCAAATTAAATAAAATTATTAATTTTATTATTACTATCATCACTATATTATTATTATAATAACAAACAAATATTTTTATATATAAATAACTACATTTAATACATGTAACTTAACTATATTAATATTTTTACTAATTATTTACCTAAAGTATATAAGATAGAGTTATTTGATTAAATGATTAATGAAACCTATAAATTATTAAATATAACAATTATATCACTAATAATAATATATAAATCTGTTCGATCACAATTATATGTGTTAATATATATATAAATGATATAGGTTCGTGAATCCGAGGCCAACCCTGCATTGTTCAATGTCGTCATATGTATTTTTACTACAAAATACAGTATTGTGAGTTTCATTTGCCCCTTTTACTCTTTACATTTTTGGACTGAGAATACATGCAAATGCTTTATTAACTGTTTTACAATATTTATATGCGTGAGTTTCATTTGCCTTTTTACCCTTTATATTTTTGAGCTGTGAATACATGCGTAACTTTTATAACAGTTTTACGAAATAGACACAAGTAATCGAAATTACATTATATGGTTGAATGATCGAAATCGAATATGCCCCTTTTTATTAAGTCTGGTAATCTAAGAATTAGGGAACAGACACCCTAATTGACGCGAACTCTAAAGATAGATCTATCGGGCCCAACAAGCCCCATCCAAAGTACCGAATGCTTTAGTACTTCGAAATTTATATCATGTCCGAAGGAGGATCCCGGAATGATGGGGATATTCTTATATGCATATTGTGAATGTCGGTTACCAGGTGTTCAATCCATATGAATGATATTTTTGTCTCTATGCATGGGACGTATGATTATGAGAAATGGAAGTATGAAATCTTGTGGTCTATTAAAATTATGAAATGATTCTTTATGATAAACTAATGAACTCACCAACCTTTTGGTTGACACTTTAAAGCATGTTTATTCTCAGGTACGAAAGAAATCTTCCGCTGTGCATTTGCTCATATTAGAGATATTACTTGGAGTCATTCATGACATTTTTCAAAAGATGTTGCATTCGAGTCGTTGAGTTCATCAAGATTATTATTAAGTCAATTATATTTGGATATATTATGAAATGCTTTACATGCCTGTCAACTGTCGATGTAACGAAAGTTTGTCTTTTAAAAACGAATGCAATGTTTGTAAAATTTATCATATAGAGGTCAATTACCTCGCGATGTAATCAACTGTTATGAATCATTTGTAATCGATATGGACTTCGTCCGGATGGATTAGGACGGGTCTCTACAGTTGGTATCAGAGCGGTGGTCTTAGCGAACCAGGTCTTGCATTAGTGAGTCTAACTGATAAGTCGTCAGGATGCATTAGTGAGTCTGGACTTCGACCGTGTCTGCATGTCAAAAGTTTTACTTATCATTAGTGTCGGAAATTATTTGCTTATCATCCTTAAAGTCTAGACACGTCTTACTGCCTCTATTGCATAGACAGTGTATAGATAAATTCATATCTTAGCGTATCTGTTATTGTTACCTTTGCCTGACAGATTCCGTAGATTCCTCTGTAACTTATGGGATTTTAGTATTATATATGCATATGTAAAACTATGTATTGCAGGGTACTAATCTACATCCTATAATCTATTTCTTATCGAAAATCCTTTATCTGATCGTACAAGATGAATCCCTCAACCAGTTCGAATTCCTCAGATTCCGACAGCTATTCCGATATGGAGTTTCACCTAAGCTCCGAAAGCAGTGTCACCAGAATGAATCAACCAATCAGCCATTATCAATTCATTTGATGGGTTCGTAGCCGACTTAATTAATGGAAACGTGTAGAAGGAAATCCCTTCCACCAACCGAATTCACCTCTTGACAATGAACCTGAAGCGTTTACCGGCGAACCTGTTCGAGACACCATTTTCAGTCCCATTTCTAGGGTAACTCGACAAGATTATATTCTATCCACAATTCTGAACATTATTCATCCGCTCGTTCCGACTGACAATCATCCTGAAGTAATAAGTCAACAAACTTCGTGCTCGAATAATCAATTCGGAGAATATGGTGCAAAATGTACCAGCTTCAGCAACATCACCAGCACCAACGGTACCACCAACAATAGTACCGACACCAACAGTACCACCAACAACAACATCCGCATCCCACACCTCAACATCACAATCTGTTCCACAAATATCAAAATCATACGCACCATGGATACCAAGGAGTACCAACAACAATTAACAATGAAGTATTGAACCATAACTTCATTAATATTCTGCGAAGAATATGTGGTTCCTAATAGTTTTAAAGATTACGTATTCTAGCTCAAACCGAAAATCATATGAGTCTAATATTATATTGACTCATTAAATCCATAATTACATCTGAAGAAAATACATATGTATATATATTTTCATAAAGATTGTGATTAAAAATTCTTTCGTACAAACTGATAATGATGAAAATATTTTAACGGGTAGGTAATACCCGAGGAATATTTAGATCTCACTTTAATAAGTTACACTGTACATTCTTCGAATATGATTCAACGGCCAATTACCATCCTACTTACATCCACAAACATATGAATCTGATTCACCACAGAATAACCATTTTCATTCAGTTTCATATTTGGATTTTAATCTATCAGAATCCAACAAGTGGCATAACGAAGAAAACATCTGACGGAATAAAATGTGTTAGAAACAAACAAATTAACTATAAGAAATTTTGTTAAGAATCCACGCTAACAAAATCCTAGCTACCTATGGACTAATCAACTGAGGACTATCAACAGTGGACAATTAAAATGAATTAAAATATTGATTATAACATATGAAACTAAACAAATCTTCAAGTTGCCACTTGATCTCATCTTAAACCTCATCTGTATCTTGACGATTACAATCTGCGTTCAAACCTTTCATGATTCTTGAAAACACCTCAATCGATAGGGTGAATCAACCGCACTTCATCTACAGAAGGAAAGGTTTATGCATATAGTTATGCACCTGAGAAACTCTCGGCAACTGAGTAAAAGTTTAACACGTAGCCGCATCAGATCTTTGGCATTTATTAGCAAAAATAACTTTGCGATCCCTTTTCAAAGTAGCCAATTTTGTCACAGCTCCAGCAAGTCAACTTCGACTTTTCATTCGAAGTAGCCTTACTATAATCCTGATATATACAATTACCCTTTTTATAACGGAGAATTCTTTTATATTCCACCATATTACCAGAAGACGTACCAGCAGCCTCGTTGTTTTTTTTGGCTTAAATCTCTCTGACAAATCATTATATTTATTCATTGAAACCCTATCACATACTCATCCACGTCTTGTAACTAGAACTGCCATACCAATTACCGGGAATTAGCAATCAGTATTTTGAATCTCGCAGCATTTCTACATCAATAGTTATATGTATACATATAACATTTATTTCATAGAATTATGAACTTTCATTCTGAAATTCTGAAGAGCACTCTAGCTTACGAATCAGCTCTCTGAGTTCTGAAAAATGAATCGAGCAAACATGAAGGAGACCAAGGACAAATACAAGGACCAAATCATGTATTTAAAGAATCCTGATGATTCTGTTTCTGATGAAATCTTTAACGAATACCTTACTCCTTAACCGCTCTAAATCATCGTGAATAAATTTCTTCATCAGAATTTGGTTCTAACATTCCAAGATATTATCGTATCTTTCATTACAAATATCCTCAATATTTCTGAAGATATCTTCATAAATATTCTAGTCCGATATTAATTATCTCTCCACGCTATCTATGATACATCATAAAAGAAACAGTTTTGGTTTCTATCTTTCTATAAAATTCGAGTCTAAATATGAATGTTTTTGAAGTAGTGTTAGGAACTGATGCATGAGTTAGTATAACATAATGACACTTGATCAACATGATTATATTACAGTAATTCATGCTGAGTTTCTAATGGAATGTGATGATTCACAGAACATACCGTCATCATGTGCCATTTACACGACTCTTACATTATACCCAATCTCTAAACATATCAAGAACATATCTTATTGATAGTTCTATCTTTTTAGATATTCTGGTAATTTGCCAAATCAAGATCATGCCATTTCGATTTCTTTCTGAGTACATTAACTATGTTCATTTCAAAATCCATACCTACGAATTCTGGACCATTATTCGCTTGACTTGTAGTCGGAAAGAGGAGACAAAAGTATGGAACCCTTGAATATAAAAGGAAAGATATAAATCTCGACAACAACACATAATTTATAAACCATGCATATCAATACGTATTGCCACGTAAAGACACGGAAAAAAAATTAAAAACACTATAACCTCAAGGTAATAGTAGAAGTAAATAAAATCCTCTGGTGGTAGATTAAAGAGAAGAATGACAGATATGAAGGTTAGGAGTATATCAAGGATTAGAACGGGAGGGGGTGGATTTATAGTAAGATATCCGTCAGAGCAATCAAAACAGATGATCGCATTTAAAGCGGATCCTAATTCCCTTGATTACCGAAGGATCAAATCTTATTACGAAGATTTTCTCCAAATCTCTTGAACTTGGAAATCAATCCTATCTACGTCAAAAGATATGACAAATCGATACCTACTCATTTCACTCTTTGGTGATAGCTTCACTCGTACTCTTCACAAAATCAAATGGTTTTATCCATATTAGTCAATAATGATAAAACTCTATTTATCAACTCATATTTGTCTTGAAAACATTCTTATTGTTATCCATGATGACCTCTATCAAATTTCAGAGACGAAATTTCTTTAACGGGTAGGTACTGTGATGACCCGGAAATTTCTAACCAAATTTAAACTTTAATCTTTATATAATTCCGACACGATAAGCAAAGTCTGTAATGTTGAGTCTCGAAAATTTTGAAACTATATTCATGTAATCAAATACCCTTTGATCGTGCCTAACGATTCACGAACGATTATGTGTATATAGATATGTTTATACAATATATACTTGTTAATTGAAAACGTTAACAAAGTATTAAATATGTAATACTTTACATGAACGCATTTTGTTCCAATATAAGTTTATTATAGTGATCGACGAGATTAAAAGATAATATCATATGATTGAATTATCAGATACATTGAATTATGATCACGAGTCTCCGTTGTGAGGTCCACTGTGATTTAAGAGATTATCACATTTTTTTAACGGTATTCGGAAATAAAGGTAAAGTGATTACAAGTAAGAACAAATGTGTCAATTAACGAAAGTTAGACAAAAGTTAGTGGAAAAATTGAATTTCATAATATTTGATTGATCTATTTTTAAACGTGCGAAAACGCTTTTCGAACCAATAGAATTTGATTATGAAAATGTTTTGTTTAAATAATATAATTTGAATATATAAATAGGATATCAATTATTAGAATTAAATATATAAATAACTCGCAACGCGTATATGAATATTGAAAATATATATGATTTTAAAATAAACGGATATCCAGAAATGAGTTCTATAAATTTTAGGCTTACTAAAAATATATTTAGGATCTAGTTATTAAATTTTAACACTTTCTATAGTTTACCCATAAATGAGAGGGACAGTTGATGTAATTTTTATTTATTAAATTAATGACTGAATTTTATACCATAATGACTGAAATAAATAAAGGAAGTTAATTTAAGAATTTGGAACTTTTCTGAAAACTTTTATCCGCCCCTGATTAGTAACGGGTACGAAATACTATTCGAATTAAATCCGTCGGTAGGAAAGTTACAAAATAAATGGCTGCTGAACTGTTAATGAATGCGCACATTGAGAATCATGTGAAATTAATACTATATTAATATTATTATTTAAACACCGTTTATGATTGATTGCAAGCACTAAATGATTAATATCGTGAATGCATGTGTATAATTAATTATTAGCGGTTTACTGTGTTTGTTTGCTCTCCCATATAATTAATATATACATATGCATTTGCAAGTTGATTCACATATCTCTATCTTTCCTTCTTGTCCTGTAACCAAAGCAACATCCTAACAAATCCATCATGAGCCATCCTTTAAACCACCACCCACTTGCTTTATAATTTCAAGATTTAGCATTTTATAACTAAATGAAATATTTGTATACAAACACTTCTAAGATCCTATAATAAATGCAAACAATTAATTACGATAGCTTATTTTCCCATTCAAAGTGGAATCCCATAACCTCGTGATTTAAGCTACACAATTTTATCATCACCGTACACCGGCCACCACCAACGAGCCACCATAACCCGTCACCCTTCTCTCTTTCTCACTATCTCCCTCTCCTCTCACACAACCATGGTTCCATCATACACCACCACGGTAACCATGACCACCGCCATTCTCACTCTACTCTCTCTCCTAAATTGTTCAAGACCACTACAAACACCACCATTAAAAATCGCTGATGTTTATACTTTTTATTTCCATTGTTGTTTACAACCCAAGAACTCATAAACCACTATCATCATAGTAATGATATTGCTATTGTTCGTTCCTGTTATAAACGATAATAATAATAGAAGAGACGATGAATAGTGAACCTGCAAACCCCTCTAATTACTGCTACCGATGTAATACTTTTGGTTTCTGTTTTTAAGTTAAACGCGAACAAAATTGATGGTGCTACAACGACTGTTAACTACTGTTGCTATTACGCTATCGTGTTTCTGTTTTGTCAACCAAACCGCAACTATTAATGTTACTGAATGGTGATAAGTGAAGATGTTGCACGAAGAAGATAATGATGAACAGTGGAATCGATGATAAGTTCAAATCATATAAAAAGATGATTGTGATTTTATGTGAAGAAGACGATGAACAGTAAAACGTGTTAGATGGATAATGAAGACGATGTTTTCCTGCAACTGTTTTTCTGTTGTAAAATCATCACGAACTACATCCTGCAAACACTATTATACGGTGCTACGGTTACACGTTTGTTTTTCTATTTTGCTGTTCGATCAAACAAAACCCACGAATCACAAGGTCAATTGTTACTGCTGCTTCGTTTTTCTGTGACAATGAAGATGATGATTAAAGTTGATGATTTAGATGATTATGATGTAGTGAGGGAAGATGATGAAGGATAGATGGTGACGAAACGCGATTATGATAAGTGATGTTCGAGTATGATAATGATAAAGAACGATGATGATGTAACATAATAGTGAGGATACCAAAGCGATGATTATGATAACGATGATCTTCGCTGTCTGATAAGTGAAAGATGATGTAAATAATCGTGATGATAAGGAACCGAAACTTCATAGTTTACTTCCTAGTTTTATTTATTTATTTATTTTTCTCCTGGACGTTCACAACAAATCCCATTTATTCAACGTGGGCCAATTTACGACAATGGGCCGAGATATATTTTGTTGGGCTTCGGATTTTTCTGTTGGGTCGTGGCCAACTTATATTGTTATGTTGGGCCATGAATAATTTGGACGAGACAAATGACGGGTTAAGTAAATATTTGGAGCTAAGTAAAACAGAAAAACAGGAGCAGAGGGACGGATAAGGGTATTGTGTGTTGAGCGAGAGGTTGCGGGTTCGAGTCTTGGTTCAAGCGTTTTATTGTTTTTAAGTCTTTAAAGGTAGTTTTCATAATTATTATTATTATTATTATTATTATTATTATTATTATTATTATTATTATTATTATTATTATTATTATTATTATTATTATTAGTTTAGATTACTTATTATTATTACTAAGACTAATAACATAATTATTATTATTATTATCATTAATATAAATTATATTGTTATCATTATTATTATTATTATCATTATTTTCATTTTTAATATTATTAACATTATTATTATTATTATTATGAATATAGATACAAATATTATTATAGAAACGATTAATTTGCAAATTAAATAAAATTATTAATTTTATTATTACTATCATCACTATATTATTATTATAATAACAAACAAATATTTTTATATATAAATAACTACATTTAATACATGTAACTTAACTATATTAATATTTTTACTAATTATTTACCTAAAGTATATAAGATAGAGTTATTTGATTAAATGATTAATGAAACCTATAAATTATTAAATATAACAATTATATCACTAATAATAATATATAAATCTGTTCGATCACAATTATATGTGTTAATATATATATAAATGATATAGGTTCGTGAATCCGAGGCCAACCCTGCATTGTTCAATGTCGTCATATGTATTTTTACTACAAAATACAGTATTGTGAGTTTCATTTGCCCCTTTTACTCTTTACATTTTTGGGCTGAGAATACATGCAAATGCTTTATTAACTGTTTTACAATATTTATATGCGTGAGTTTCATTTGCCTTTTTACCCTTTATATTTTTGAGCTGTGAATACATGCGTAACTTTTATAACTGTTTTACGAAATAGACACAAGTAATCGAAATTACATTATATGATTGAATGATTGAAATCGAATATGCCCCTTTTTATTAAGTCTGGTAATCTAAGAATTAGGGAACAGACACCCTAATTGACGCGAACTCTAAAGATAGATCTATCGGGCCCAACAAGCCCCATCCAAAGTACCGGATGCTTTAGTACTTCGAAATTTATATCATGTCCGAAGGAGGATCCCGGAATGATGGGGATATTCTTATATGCATATTGTGAATGTCGGTTACCAGGTGTTCAATCCATATGAATGATATTTTTGTCTCTATGCATGGGACGTATGATTATGAGAAATGGAAGTATGAAATCTTGTGGTCTATTAAAATTATGAAATGATTCTTTATGATAAACTAATGAACTCACCAACCTTTTGGTTGACACTTTAAAGCATGTTTATTCTCAGGTACGAAAGAAATCTTCCGCTGTGCATTTGCTCATATTAGAGATATTACTTGGAGTCATTCATGACATATTTCAAAAGATGTTGCATTCGAGTCGTTGAGTTCATCAAGATTATTATTAAGTCAATTATATTTGGATATATTATGAAATGCTTTACATGCCTGTCAACTGTCGATGTAACGAAAGTTTGTCTTTTAAAAACGAATGCAATGTTTGTAAAATTTATCATATAGAGGTCAATTACCTCGCGATGTAATCAACTGTTGTGAATCGTTTGTAATCGATATGGACTTCGTCCGGATGGATTAGGACGGGTCTCTACAGTTGGTATCAGAGCGGTGGTCTTAGCGAACCAGGCCTTGCATTAGTGAGTCTAACTGATAAGTCGTCAGGATGCATTAGTGAGTCTGGACTTCGACTGTGTCTGCATGTCAAAAGTTTTACTTATCATTAGTGTCAGAAATTATTTGCTTATCATCCTTAAAGTCTAGACACGTCTTACTGCCTCTATTGCATAGACAGTGTATAGATAAATTCATATCTTAGCGTATCTGTTATTGTTACCTTTGCCTGACAGATTCCGTAGATTCCTCCGTAACTTATGGGATTTTAGTATTATATATGCATATGTAAAACTATGTATTGCAGGGTACTAATCTACATCCTATAATCTATTTCTTATCGAAAATCCTTTATCTGATCGTACAAGATGAATCCCTCAACCAGTTCGAATTCCTCGGATTCCGACAGCTATTCCGATATGGAGTTTCACCTAAGCTCCGAAAGCAGTGTCACCAGAATGAATCAACCAATCAGCCATTATTAATTCATCTGATGGGTTCGTAGCCGACTTAATTAATGGAAACGTGTAGAAGGAAATCCCTTCCACCAACCGAATTCACCTCTTGACAATGAACCTGAAGCGTTTACCGGCGAACCTGTTCGAGACACCATTTTCAGTCCCATTTCTAGGGTAACTCGACAAGATTATATTCTATCCACAATTCTGAACATTATTCATCCGCTCGTTCCGACCGACAATCATCCTGAAGTAATAAGTCAACAAACTTCGTGCTCGAATAATCAATTCGGAGAATATGGTGCAAAATGTACCAGCTTCAGCAACATCACCAGCACCAACGGTACCACCAACAATAGTACCGACACCAACAGTACCACCAACAACAACATCCGCATCCCACACCTCAACATCACAATCTGTTCCACAAATATCAAAATCATACGCACCATGGATACCAAGGAGTACCAACAACAATTAACAATGAAGTATTGAACCATAACTTCATTAATATTCTGCGAAGAATATGTGGTTCCTAATAGTTTTAAAGATTACGTATTCTAGCTCAAACCGAAAATCATATGAGTCTAATATTATATTGACTCATTAAATCCATAATTACATCTGAAGAAAATACATATGTATATATATTTTCATAAAGATTGTGATTAAAAATTCTTTCGTACAAACTGATAATGATGAAAATATTTTAACGGGTAGGTAATACCCGATGAATATTTAGATCTCACTTTAATAAGTTACACTGTACATTCTTCGAATATGATTCAACGGCCAATTACCATCCGACTTACATCCACAAACATATGAATCTGATTCACCACAGAATAACCATTTTCATTCAGTTTCATATTTGGATTTTAATCTATCAGAATCCAACAAGTGGCATAACGAAGAAAACATCTGACGGAATAAAATGTGTTAGAAACAAACAAATTAACTATAAGAAATTTTGTTAAGAATCCACGCTAACAAAATCCCAGCTACCTATGGACTAATCAACTGAGGACTATTAACAGTGGACAATTAAAATGAATTAAAATATTGATTATAACATATGAAACTAAACAAATCTTCAAGTTGCCACTTGATCTCATCTTAAACCTCATCTGTATCTTGACGATTACAATCTGCGTTCAAACCTTTCATGATTCTTGAAAACACCTCAATCGATAGGGTGAATCAACCGCACTTCATCTATGGAAGGAAAGGTTTATGCATATAGTTATGCACCTGAGAAACTCTCGGTAACTGAGTAAAAGTTTAACACGTAGCATCATCAGATCTTTGGCATTTATTAGCAAAAATAACTTTGCGATCCCTTTTCAAAGTAGCCAATTTTGTCACAGCTCCAGCAAGTCAACTTTGACTTTTTATTCGAAGTAGCCTTACTATAATCCTGATATATACAATTACCCTTTTTATAACGGAGAATTCTTTTATATTCCACCATATTACCAGAAGACGTACCAGCAGCCTCGTTGTTTTTTTTGGCTTAAATCTCTCTGACAAATCATTATATTTATTCATTGAAACCCTATCACATACTCATCCACGTCTTGTAACTAGAACTGCCATACCAATTACCGGGAATTAGCAATCAGTATTTTGAATCTCGCAGCATTTCTACATCAATAGTTATATGTATACATATAACATTTATTTCATAGAATTATGAACTTTCATTCTGAAATTCTGAAGAGCACTCTAGCTTACGAATCAGCTCTCTGAGTTCTGAAAAATGAATCGAGCAAACATGAAGGAGACCAAGGACAAATACAAGGACCAAATCATGTATTTAAAGAATCCTGATGATTCTGTTTCTGATGAAATCTTTAACGAATACCTTACTCCTTAACCGCTCTAAATCATCGTGAATAAATTTCTTCATCACAATTTGGTTCTAACATTCCAAGATATTATCGTATCTTTCATTACAAATATCCTCAATATTTCTGAAGATATCTTCATAAATATTCTCGTCCAATATTAATTATCTCTCCACGCTATCTATGATACATCATAAAAGAAACAGTTTTGGTTTCTATCTTTCTATAAAATTCGAGTCTAAATATGAATGTTTTTTAAGTAGTGTTAGGAACTGATGCATGAGTTAGTATAACATAATGACACTTGATCAACGTGATTATATTACAGTAATTCATGCTGAGTTTCTAATGGAATGTGATGATTCACAGAACATACCGTCATCATGTGCCATTTATACGACTCTTACATTCTACCCAATCTCTAAACATATCAAGAACATATCTTATTGATAGTTCTATCTTTTTAGATATTCTGGTAATTTGCCAAATCAAGATCATGCCATTTCGATTTCTTTCTGAGTACATTAACTATGTTCATTTCAAAATCCATACCTATGAATTCTGGACCATTATTCGCTTGACTTGTAGTCGGAAAGAGGAGACAAAAGTATGGAACCCTTGAATATAAAAGGAAAGATATAAATCTCGACAACAACACATAATTTATAAACCGTGCATATCAATACGTATTGCCACGTAAAGACACGTAAAAAAAAATTAAAAACACTATAACCTCAAGGTAATAGTAGAAGTAAATAAAATCCTCCGGTGGTAGATTAAAGAGAAGAATGACAGATATGAAGGTTAGGAGTATATCAAGGATTAGAACGGGAGGGGGTGGATTTATAGTAAGATATCCGTCAGAGCAATCAAAACAGATGATCGCATTTAAAGCGGATCCTAATTCCCTTGATTACCGAAGGATCAAATCTTATTACGAAGATTTTCTCCAAATCTCTTGAACTTGGAAATCAATCCTATCTACGTCAAAAGATATGACAAATCGATACCTACTCATTTCACTCTTTGGTGATAGCTTCACTCGCACTCTTCACAAAATCAAATGGTTTTATCCATATTAGTCAATAATGATAAAACTCTATTTATCAACTCATATTTGTCGTGAAAACATTCTTATTGTTATCCATGATGACCTCTATCAAATTTCGGGGACGAAATTTCTTTAACGGGTAGGTACTGTGATGACCCGAAAATTTCTAACCAAATTTAAACTTTAGTCTTTATATAATTCCGACACGATAAGCAAAGTCTGTAATGTTGAGTCTCGAAAATTTTGAAACTATATTCATGTAATCAAATACCCTTTGATCGTGCCTAACGATTCACGAACGATTATGTGTATATAGATATGTATATACAATATATACTTGTTAATTGAAAACGTTAACAAAGTATTAAATATGTAATACTTTACATGAACGCATTTTGGTCCAATATAAGTTTATTATAGTGATCGATGAGATTAAAAGATAATATCATATGATTGAATTATCAGATACATTAAATTATGATCACGAGTCTCCGTTGTGAGGTCCACTGTGATTTAAGAGATTATCACATTTTTTTAACGGTATTCGGAAATAAAGGTAAAGTGATTACAAGTAAGAACAAATGTGTCAATTAACGAAAGTTAGACAAAAGTTAGTGGAAAAATTGAATTTCATAATATTTGATTGATCTATTTTTAAACGTGCGAAAACGCTTTTCGAACCAATAGAATTTGATTATGAAAATGTTTTGTTTAAATAATATAATTTGAATATATAAATAGGATATCAATTATTAGAATTAAATATATAAATAACTCGCAACGCGTATATGAATATTGAAAATATATATGATTTTAAAATAAACGGAGATCCGGAAATGAGTTCTATAAATTTTAGGCTTACTAAAAATATATTTAGGATCTAGTTATTAAATTTTAACACTTTCTATAGTTTACCCATAAATGAGAGGGACAGTTGATGTAATTTTTATTTATTAAATTAATGACTGAATTTTATACCATAATGACTGAAATAAATAAAGGAAGTTAATTTAAGAATTTGGAACTTTTCTGAAAACTTTTATCCGCCCCTGATTAGTAACGGGTACGAAATACTATTCGAATTAAATCCGTCGGTAGGAAAGTTACAAAATAAATGGCTGCTGAACTGTTAATGAATGCGCACATTGAGAATCATGTGAAATTAATACTATATTAATATTATTATTTAAACACCGTTTATGATTGATTGCAAGCACTAAATGATTAATATCGTGAATGCATGTGTATAATTAATTATTAGCGGTTTACTGTGTTTGTTTGCTCTCCCATATAATTAATATATACATATGCATTTGCAAGTTGATTCACATATCTCTATCTTTCCTTATTGTCCTGTAACCAAAGCAACATCCTAACAAATCCATCATGAGCCATCCTTTAAACCACCACCCACTTGCTTTATAATTTCAAGATTTAGCATTTTATAACTAAATGAAATATTTGTATACAAACACTTCTAAGATCCTATAATAAATGCAAACAATTAATTACGATAGCTTATTTTCCCATTCAAAGTGGAATCCCATAACCTCGTGATTTAAGCTACACAATTTTATCATCACCGTACACCGGCCACCACCAACGAGCCACCATAACCCGTCACCCTTCTCTCTTTCTCACTATCTCCCTCTCCTCTCACACAACCATGGTTCCATCATACACCACCACGGCAACCATGACCACCGCCATTCTCACTCTACTCTCTCTCCTAAATTGTTCAAGACCACTACAAACACCACCATTAAAAATCGCTGATGTTTATACTTTTTATTTCCATTGTTGTTTACAACCCAAGAACTCATAAACCACTATCATCATAGTAATGATATTGCTATTGTTCGTTCCTGTTATAAACGATAATAATAATAGAAGAGACGATGAATAGTGAACCTGCAAACCCCTCTAATTACTGCTACCGATGTAATACTTTTGGTTTCTGTTTTTAAGTTAAACGCGAACAAAATTGATGGTGCTACAATGACTGTTAACTACTGTTGCTATTACGCTATCGTGTTTCTGTTTTGTCAACCAAACCGCAACTATTAATGTTACTGAATGGTGATAAGTGAAGATGTTGCACGAAGAAGATAATGATGAACAGTGGGATCGATGATAAGTTCAAATCATATAAAAAGATGATTGTGATTTTATGTGAAGAAGACGATGAACAGTAAAACGTGTTAGATGGATAATGAAGACGATGTTTTCCTGCAACTGTTTTTCTGTTGTAACATCATCACGAACTACTTCCTGCAAACACTATTATACGGTGCTACGGTTACACGTTTGTTTTTCTATTTTGCTGTTCGATCAAACAAAACCCACGAATCACAAGGTCAATTGTTACTGCTGCTTCGTTTTTCTGTGACAATGAAGATGATGATTAAAGTTGATGATTTAGATGATTATGATGTAGTGAGGGAAGATGATGAAGGATAGATGGTGACGAAACGCGATTATGATAAGTGATGTTCGAGTATGATAATGATAAAGAATGATGATGATGTAACATAATAGTGAGGATACCAAAGCGATGATTATGATGACGATGATCTTCGCTGTCTGATAAGTGAAGGATGATGTAAATAATCGAGATGATAAGGAACCGAAACTTCATAGTTTACTTCCTAGTTTTATTTATTTATTTATTTTTCTCCTGGACGTTCACAACAAATCCCATTTTATTCAACGTGGGCCAATTTACGACAATGGGCCGAGATATATTTTGTTGGGCTTCGGATTTTTCTGTTGGGTCGTGGCCAACTTATATTGTTATGTTGGGCCTTGAATAATTTGGACGAGACAAATGACGGGTTAAGTAAATATTTGGAGCTAACTAAAACAGAAAAACAGGAGCAGAGGGACGGATAAGGGTATTGTGTGTTGAGCGAGAGGTTGCGGGTTCGAGTCTTGGTTCAAGCGTTTTATTGTTTTTAAGTCTTTAAAGGTAGTTTTCATTATTATTATTATTATTATTATTATTATTATTATTATTATTATTATTAGTTTAGATTACTTATTATTATTACTAAGACTAATAAAATAATTATTATTATTATTATCATTAATATAAATTATATTGTTATCATTATTATTATTATTATCATTATTTTCATTTTTAATATTATTAACATTGTTATTATTATTATTATGAATATAGATACAAATATTATTATAGAAACGATTAAGTTGCAAATTAAATAAAATTATTAATTTTATTATTACTATCATCACTATATTATTATTATAATAACAAACAAATATTTTTATATATAAATAACTACATTTAATACATGTAACTTAACTATATTAATATTTTTACTAATTATTTACCTAAAGTATATAAGATAGAGTTATTTGATTAAATGATTAATGAAACCTATAAATTATTAAATATAACAATTATATCACTAATAATAATATATAAATCTGTTCGATCACAATTATATGTGTTAATATATATATAAATGATATAGGTTCGTGAATCCGAGGCCAACCCTGCATTGTTCAATGTCGTCATATGTATTTTTACTACAAAATACAGTATTGTGAGTTTCATTTGCCCCTTTTACTCTTTACATTTTTGGGCTGAGAATACATGCAAATGCTTTATTAATTTTTTTACAATATTTATATGCGTGAGTTTCATTTGCCTTTTTACCCTTTATATTTTTGAGCTGTGAATACATGCGTAACTTTTATAACTGTTTTACGAAATAGACACAAGTAATCGAAATTACATTATATGGTTGAATGATCGAAATCGAATATGCCCCTTTTTATTAAGTCTGGTAATCTAAGAATTAGGGAACAGACACCCTAATTGACGCGAACTCTAAAGATAGATCTATCGGGCCCAACAAGCCCCATCCAAAGTACCGGATGCTTTAGTACTTCGAAATTTATATCATGTCCGAAGGAGGATCCCAGAATGATGGGGATATTCTTATATGCATATTGTGAATGTCGGTTACCAGGTGTTCAATCCATATGAATGATATTTTTGTCTCTATGCATGGGACGTATGATTATGAGAAATGGAAGTATGAAATCTTGTGGTCTATTAAAATTATGAAATGATTCTTTATGATAAACTAATGAACTCACCAACCTTTTGGTTGACACTTTAAAGCATGTTTATTCTCAGGTACGAAAGAAATCTTCCGCTGTGCATTTGCTCATATTAGAGATATTACTTGGAGTCATTCATGATATATTTCAAAAGATGTTGCATTCGAGTCGTTGAGTTCATCAAGATTATTATTAAGTCAATTATATTTGGATATATTATGAAATGCTTTACATGCCTGTCAACTGTCGATGTAATGAAAGTTTGTCTTTTAAAAACGAATGCAATGTTTGTAAAATTTATCATATAGAGGTCAATTACCTCACGATGTAATCAACTGTTGTGAATCGTTTGTAATCGATATGGACTTCGTCCGGATGGATTAAGACGGGTCTCTACAGTTGGTATCAGAGCGGTGGTCTTAGCGAACCAGGTCTTGCATTAGTGAGTCTAACTGATAAGTCATCAGGATGCATTAGTGAGTCTGGACTTCGACCGTGTCTGCATGTCAAAAGTTTTACTTATCATTAGTGTCGGAAATTATTTGCTTATCATCCTTAAAGTCTAGACACGTCTTACTGCCTCTATTGCATAGACAGTGTATAGATAAATTCATATCTTAGCGTATCTGTTATTGTTACCTTTGCCTGACAGATTCCGTAGATTCCTCCGTAACTTATGGGATTTTAGTATTATATATGCATATGTAAAACTATGTATTGCAGGGTACTAATCTACATCCTATAATCTATTTCTTATCGAAAATCCTTTATCTGATCGTACAAGATGAATCCCTCAACCAGTTCGAATTCCTCGGATTCCGACAGCTATTCCGATATGGAGTTTCACCTAAGCTCCGAAAGCAGTGTCACCAGAATGAATCAACCAATCAGCCATTATCAATTCATCTGATGGGTTCGTAGCCGACTTAATTAATGAAAACGTGTAGAAGGAAATCCCTTCCACAAACCGAATTCACCTCTTGACAATGAACCTGAAGCGTTTACCGGCGAACCAGTTAAATAAAAAATATATTTTATTATTTTTTTTTCTTACCTTCAATATGCTCTCAATAATTAATTTATGTTTTAAATTATTTTAATTTATCTTCCATAATAACTTAATCACATAATAGTTATATATATATATATATATATATATATATATATATATATATATATATATATATATATATATAATTATTTTCATGTACGATTATTTCTATTTACAATTTAAGGTTCGTGAATCGTCGGGAATAGTCAACGGGTAATAGATTACATGAACACAGTTTAAAGTTTTTGAAACATAAACATTACAGACTTTGCTTTTCGTGTTGAATTCATATAAAATTCAAGTTTAAATTTGGTCGGAAATTCCCGGGTCATCACAGTACCTACCCGTTAAAGAAATATCGTCCCGAAATTTAAGTGAGGTCGTCATGGCTAGCAATAAATATGTTTTCCTGACGAATAGGAGCTGATAAATAGAGTTTTATCATTATTGAATAATACAGATAAAATAATTCGATTATTCGAAGAGCACGAATGAAGCTATCACAAAAGAGTGATATGAATAAATGAAGTTTCGTTTTAACTTTTGACGTTGCCTTGGTTGAATTCCGAAATTCAAGGGATTTAAAAGAAAATCTTGGAAATCTATTAGATCTAATTCTTCGGCGAATAAGGAAATTAAGATCTCTATAATTAAATACGGTGATCTGCCTCGATTACTCTGTCTGATATTTCCATTATAAATTAAACTTTTTCCGTTCAATTATTTTCACCATTTCTATACTTTCCTTCTTAGTTCATACATCCAAAAGATTGTGAAAATGCTTAATCCAGTTCTAATCCTTGTCCTTATCCTTACTGTCACAACAATCATTCTTGTAAGACCCAAATATTTATTGTACATATTGTATTTATGGTGTACGATGCGTATATGAAGTGTACGAAACATGTACGTGCTGCTTGCTCGAATGTCGAAGAAAACTGGACGTTGCTGGAGGTACAAGGGGTGTGCGTATCTTTTCAACCCCAAATAAAGTTTGAGTTGATGTTTCAAAGCCTTACCATTGGAAAGGAAATCTTATTACGTTTCCAACGATATTTGGTTCATCGAAAACGGAGCTACGGTCAAAAAGTTATGGCCAAAACAAGTTTCTGGAATCTGACCTGCAGTATGGAGCGGCGCGCGACCTTTTGGCGCGGCGCGCCGAATGGGTCTGATGCGTTTTTTTCAGCATTTTAAGTGCCTAAATGAAGGGTATTATGGTCCTTTCACTTGTGGACGGATTTGTGACTTTTAGATCAGTTTTGGATCTAGTTTTGGATCATATTTCAAGTCCATAAACACTCTCATTTCATTCTTAGAGAGGGAGAGATTTCTAGTGAGAGATTAGGCAATTTGAAGAAGAAGAAGCACGAATCGATTTAAAGTCCAAGTGTTAAAGTTGTGCACATCGTTCTTAGCCACATTTTGGTTGTTTTGGTAAGTCCTAACTCCAAGTTTTCATATTATGATTAGTGTTTATAATTGGGGTTTTGATTAGGGTGTTCTTGAGTAAACCCACTAGTTGATAATTGGATGATTGAATTAGTAAGTGGTGTTAGTAACCATTGTTGGTGGGTTTGTAAAACTAAATTAGTTGATGAAATCACTAGCTACTTGGATTGTTGGTGATTAGAGGTGTAAACTTACAATTTGGTGTTTTGACTAGTTTTAGGTCAAAATGGGTTTTTGAGTAAACGACCCTATAAATGGCGTTTAAGGGCTAAAAGAGTTAAGATTAGCTATTTCGGGAGCGCGGGATGTGATTTCATAAGTTTTGGACTTGTGAGTATCGTTTTATGCATATTAGGGTGTAAAACACACTTTAGGACCAAATGGGCGGGTCGTGTGTTTAAATGAGTGATCGAATGACCAAACCATGTTTAAATGATGTTGCTGAGGCATAATCACAAGTCATTTGTGATTATGAAGGTTTTCGAGCGAAAAATGGTCTTTGGTCAAAGTTGGTCAATAGGATGTTCTAGAAGAACATAAGTGTTGTTCGAGTCGAATAAGCATTTTGTGTAGCTTATTTGCATTGATACTTTGCGTAGGTGATTCGCGTGAAGTCGGTGGAAGAAGTAAGATCGCGGATACGTTCTTCAAGTGTTCAAGGTGAGTGGAATATTTATACATGTATGTATGTGGTTTATTTACTCGTACGCGATGCGGGCCTTTGGCGTCACTTCGTGAGTATTGGATGTTATGTCACAAGTTGGTGACTTATTTGGGATTTGGGTGAAGAGAACTACGGGTCGGTAGTATCTCGCTAGGTGCCTCACAAGTCGGTGACACCTCATGGTGGTTCACAAGGCGGTGACCCTTATTAGATGTTCGTTAGGTGATTACAAGTCGGTAATACCTATTAGTGTTCACAAGTCGGTGACACTTTGTGGTGGATCACAAGTCGGTGATGCCTTAGGTCGGGGAAGTGATTCACAAGTCGGTGACACTTCATAGTGCTCACAAGTCGGTGGCACTTAGTGGTGCTTCACAAGTCGGTGACACCTCTTGGAGGTTCACAAGTCGGTGGCCTCATATGTAATGGCGGGTGGTGCACAAGTTGGTGACACCCTATAGTGTTCACAAGTCGGTGACACTTGGTGGTACTTCACAAGTCGGTGATGCCACACGGCGTTCACAAGTCGGTGACGCCTTATGATGAGTCACAAGTCGGTGACATTACTTAGTGTTCACAAGTCGGTGACACTAGGTGGGGCTTCACAAGTCGGTGATGCTACATGGTGATTCACAAGTCGGTGACACCATATGACGAGTCACAAGTCGGTGACATGATACGAGTGAGACTCGATGAACTTGGTCGGCTACAAGTCGGTAGTAGCAAGCGGTGAACGGTTAGCGTGTTTATGCCTTTTATGTTTAGTATATTATTGTGTTGATTATTATACTAACGTTATTGCTAGTCGTGTGTTTGTTGATGCTAGCTCGTTTATCATTGTATATATGGTTTGTAAGTGGATGCGTGTAGGTAAATTACATATGTATATGTATAAGTATTGCATTCACTAAGCATTAGCTTACCCTCTCGTTGTTTACATTTTTAGGTTCGAAGGCGGACGTGGCAAGGGTATGCTCGGGATTAGATGATTATCCCTTTTGATGCTTGATTGGCTTACTTTTGGATTCGACCTAGGATTTGGGTAGTTTATCCCCAACATCATGCTCGTAGTTTTTGTTGGAACGTAAACTTTTGTGGTCGAACTTGTATTTTTGTACTCAAAGGGTAATTTGGGCGTATGTGGGCCCGGGTTTGTAAAACATCATTTTATGTTTGATTCGTGTTAGTTTTCATATATTGAACATGTGGTTAAAAGCGTTTTGCCTAAATATGTCGGGAACTAGTCAAACATTTTCGCATTAAAAAGTCCCGGGGACAGCCCGTTTTGGCGCGGCGCGCCAGGAAGGGGGCGCGGCGCGCGAGTTGCAGCAACAGGAAATTTTTTTTTTACTCCGTATTTTCACGTGGTTTAGTCGTGGGTTGGTTTGGGTTGTTACAAGTGGTATCAGAGCATGGTCTAAGGGATTTAGGTGACTTGAGATAGGCGCCTAGACTTAGACTTTTTGTGTGGACTATTATGCGGGACTTGTAGGATTACGGGTCGGTTCGGGTTTCTAGTTAGTGCCTTTGAGAATAGGTGCTTTAACTACATGTTGATTATGTGTTACTAATCATGTTGTGTTGTGTTGAATATCTAGCGAGATGGTTGTTGTATTCATGAGCTCGGCATGGCGTGTGAGCGTAATAATGCGTCGCGAACATTATTACGGTTGCAAGCCAAGTCATGCAAGTGATGTACAACAATTATTGGACTAGATGGGATGCGCGAACGTTGTCATACTTATATGAATGTGATTATTGTTCATGGCGGTGTATGTGACTTATTTGTGTTGCGTTCCTAATCGAATTCATTTCTTAGAATGAGGACAAGGAACGGACATGATAACGAAGATCAAAGCGATGACTCCGAGTTCACGGCCAAAGTCGAGGCCATTATACAAAGTCAACGAGCGGCTCTTCTAGAGGACGTTAGAGGGATGTTCCGGGACTCGATTAAAGAGGAATTAGTCGATATGGTCAAGGAACAAGTTAAGATTGCTCTTCAAGAAGATAATGTGAAAAGGCGGGACTTTTACTATAAGAACTTCAAGGATGCTCAACCTCCCACTTTCGAGGGAGAGCGGGATCCGCTTAAGAGTGCTCGATGGATCTCCGATATGGAGGGGGCTTTTCGTACTAGTGAGTGCCCTCTCGATAAGAAGACGAGGTATGGTAGTAGTATGTTGAGGGGCGACGCCAAGTTGTGGTGGGACGCGAAAATCCAACTTTATGGTGAGGAACAATGTATGGACTTTACATGGGACGAGTTTAAGGCAGAATTTTTCAATGAGTATCGAACTTCGGCCGATCTTTCTAGGCTTAAGGACGAGTTGCGTGCTTTGAAGCAAGGGTCAATGGATTTAAACACTCTCAAATCCGTTTTCTTATCAAAGACCCAATTTTGCCCGGAGTATGTCGGTAACGATAAGATGTTGAAAGAGGATTTCTATCGAATCTTGAACGATGGTTACCAAGAGAAGATTAGCGTGAACGTGGTGAAAAATTTTGACGAGTTGTTTGACATGGCGAAAGGTTTTGAGACGCTTGTTCTAAGGAAAAGTGTTTCCGATACTAGTAAGCGGAAGTTCGAGACTACGATGTTTTCGAACAAGAAAAGTAAAAGTGCTACCGAAGGCGTCGGAAGCGTAAAGGTGAATGACGCGGGTGGTTCTAAGTTCGCGTGTTATAATTGTGGGCAAACGGGGCATAAGTCTCGTGATTGTCCGTCGGGGAAGGTCACATGTTTTAAGTGCCGGAAAGAGGGACACCGGAGGTCGGAGTGTCCCGAGTTGAAGTGATGACTCTCGCGACGTGTATGTAAGGTATTATTTGATTTTGGTACCTACCTTATTTTGTTGTATGCGTGACCTTGTGTTTGGGTTGGTTTACCCATGTGTTGTAGTGACTAGCTAAGCCGGGTTAGTCCTTGCGTTTCGATTAACTAAGTCGGGTTAGTCAATTGTTGTTAGAGGTTTGACCAAGTCGGGTTGGCCTAGTGTATTTGACTTAACTAAGTCGGGTTAGTCAATTGTTGTTAGAGGTTTGACCAAGTCGGGTTGACCTAGTGGATTTGACTTAACCGAGTCGGGTTAAACATTTGTTGTTAGGAGAGTGTTGACCAAGTCGGGTTGACCTAATGGGTACGAGTTGACCGAGTCGGGTTAATTGATTTGGTGGTAAATTTTGATCGAGGCGGATTGACCGAGCGTATTTGACTAACCGGGTCGGGTTAGTTAAATTTTATAAAGGATTGACCAAGAGAGTTGACTTAACCAAGCCGGGTTAATCAACAAGTGTTAGAGGGTTGACTAAGTTGAGAGTTGACCGGGAGTATTTGACTTAACCGAGTCGGGTGGTCACTAGATACTAAGTGTTGACTTGGTCGGATTGGTTTAGGATGTTGACTTATCAACATCGGGATTAGTTGCTGTTATTGGAAGCTCAGCCGAGTCGGGCGTAACCATGACGTGGTAAGAGATTATTTACATTGCTTCCAATTACATGACGTTGTGACAAGGGGTTGACGTGATAGTTGACCTTGATGTTAGTGAGGTTTGTGTGCTATGTGGGAAATTCCTTCGTGTGAGGTGATGAAGGAACATCGTGTTTTATCCGGAAGAGTTTACGGTAACGGGGTCGAGTTAACCCGATGTTTCGTAAAGACTACCTTGCGGGTAGCGTTAATTGATGTACAATGTACAAGTCGAGTTGACTTTGGGTCATTGATTGATGAGTTTATGGAACAAGGTACCAAGTGGGGGAGTTTCACTCCCGCACGAAAGTGTTTGTGGACGAAAATTCCGAATGGTGTTCGTGTTAAATTCGGAATTTGGTGTCGAGACCTAGGATTGGTCGGTTCAATGTAGAGTTCGGTTCGGATTAAAGCGCCTTTTTGGATAAGATTAAGTTGCTACTCGAGGTAAGAATGTGGTGAACTCTAGTAAAGAGGCGACTTGTTGAATTTCTTCTTGTTTAAGAAGGTGGTGAGCGAGGTGTAGCGCTCGAAATCGTGGTATTGATGGGTCGTTAGCGGTGATCTTAATCAAAATGGCAATTTATGGAGAGAAGTTGCCAAAGGAGTTATGAAAAAAAAAAAAAAAAATATGAGAATTTTGGAAACGTTCGAAAGGTTTCGAGTTTGTGAGCGAGTCGAAGGACCGCGAAGTGTATGTCTGAATGGTTAAGTTACGAAGATCACGAGGGCGTGATCGAGTTTAAGTGGGGGAGAGTTGTAAGACCCAAATATTTATTGTACATATTGTATTTATGGTGTACGATGCGTATATGAAGTGTACGAAACATGTACGTGCTGCTTGCTCGAATGTCGAAGAAAACTGGACGTTGCTGGAGGTACAAGGGGTGTGCGTATCTTTTCAACCCCAAATAAAGTTTGAGTTGATGTTTCAAAGCCTTACCATTGGAAAGGAAATCTTATTACGTTTCCAACGATATTTGGTTCATCGAAAACGGAGCTACGGTCAAAAAGTTATGGCCAAAACAAGTTTCTGGAATCTGACCTGCAGTATGGAGCGGCGCGCGACCTTTTGGCGCGGCGCGCCGAATGGGTCTGATGCGTTTTTTTCAGCATTTTAAGTGCCTAAATGAAGGGTATTATGGTCCTTTCACTTGTGGACGGATTTGTGACTTTTAGATCAGTTTTGGATCTAGTTTTGGATCATATTTCAAGTCCATAAACACTCTCATTTCATTCTTAGAGAGGGAGAGATTTCTAGTGAGAGATTAGGCAATTTGAAGAAGAAGGAGCACGAATCGATTTAAAGTCCAAGTGTTAAAGTTGTGCACATCGTTCTTAGCCACATTTTGGTTGTTTTGGTAAGTCCTAACTCCAAGTTTTCATATTATGATTAGTGTTTATAATTGGGGTTTTGATTAGGGTGTTCTTGAGTAAACCCACTAGTTGATAATTGGATGATTGAATTAGTAAGTGGTGTTAGTAACCATTGTTGGTGGGTTTGTAAAACTAAATTAGTTGATGAAATCACTAGCTACTTGGATTATTGGTGATTAGAGGTGTAAACTTACAATTTGGTGTTTTGACTAGTTTTAGGTCAAAATGGGTTTTTGAGTAAACGACCCTATAAATGGCGTTTAAGGGCTAAAAGAGTTAAGATTAGCTATTTCGGGAGCGCGGGATGTGATTTCATAAGTTTTGGACTTGTGAGTATCGTTTTATGCATATTAGGGTGTAAAACACACTTTAGGACCAAATGGGCGGGTCGTGTGTTTAAATGAGTGATCGAATGACCAAACCATGTTTAAATGATGTTGCTGAGGCATAATCACAAGTCATTTGTGATTATGAAGGTTTTCGAGCGAAAAATGGTCTTTGGTCAAAGTTGGTCAATAGGATGTTCTAGAAGAACATAAGTGTTGTTCGAGTCGAATAAGCATTTTGTGTAGCTTATTTGCATTGATACTTTGCGTAGGTGATTCGCGTGAAGTCGGTGGAAGAAGTAAGATCGCGGATACGTTCTTCAAGTGTTCAAGGTGAGTGGAATATTTATACATGTATGTATGTGGTTTATTTACTCGTACGCGATGTGGGCCTTTGGCGTCACTTCGTGAGTATTGGATGTTATGTCACAAGTTGGTGACTTATTTGGGATTTGGGTGAAGAGAACTACGGGTCGGTAGTATCTCGCTAGGTGCCTCACAAGTCGGTGACACCTCATGGTGGTTCACAAGGCGGTGACCCTTATTAGATGTTCGTTAGGTGATTACAAGTCGGTAATACCTATTAGTGTTCACAAGTCGGTGACACTTTGTGGTGGATCACAAGTCGGTGATGCCTTAGGTCGGGGAAGTGATTCACAAGTCGGTGACACTTCATAGTGCTCACAAGTCGGTGGCACTTAGTGGTGCTTCACAAGTCGGTGACACCTCTTGGAGGTTCACAAGTCGGTGGCCTCATATGTAATGGCGGGTGGTGCACAAGTCGGTGACACCCTATAGTGTTCACAAGTCGGTGACACTTGGTGGTACTTCACAAGTCGGTGATGCCACACGGCGTTCACAAGTCGGTGACGCCTTATGATGAGTCACAAGTCGGTGACATTACTTAGTGTTCACAAGTCGGTGACACTAGGTGGGGCTTCACAAGTCGGTGATGCTACATGGTGATTCACAAGTCGGTGACACCATATGACGAGTCACAAGTCGGTGACATGATACGAGTGAGACTCGATGAACTTGGTCGGCTACAAGTCGGTAGTAGCAAGCGGTGAACGGTTAGCGTGTTTATGCCTTTTATGTTTAGTATATTATTGTGTTGATTATTATACTAACGTTATTGCTAGTCGTGTGTTTGTTGATGCTAGCTCGTTTATCATTGTATATATGGTTTGTAAGTGGATGCGTGTAGGTAAATTACATATGTATATGTATAAGTATTGCATTCACTAAGCATTAGCTTACCCTCTCGTTGTTTACATTTTTAGGTTCGAAGGCGGACGTGGCAAGGGTATGCTCGGGATTAGATGATTATCCCTTTTGATGCTTGATTGGCTTACTTTTGGATTCGACCTAGGATTTGGGTAGTTTATCCCCAACATCATGCTCGTAGTTTTTGTTGGAACGTAAACTTTTGTGGTCAAACTTGTATTTTTGTACTCAAAGGGTAATTTGGGCGTATGTGGGCCCGGGTTTGTAAAACATCATTTTATGTTTGATTCGTGTTAGTTTTCATATATTGAACATGTGGTTAAAAGCGTTTTGCCTAAATATGTCGGGAACTAGTCAAACATTTTCGCATTAAAAAGTCCCGGGGACAGCCCGTTTTGGCGCGGCGCGCCAGGAAGGGGGCGCGGCGCGCGAGTTGCAGCAACAGGAAATTTTTTTTTTACTCCGTATTTTCACGTGGTTTAGTCGTGGGTTGGTTTGGGTTGTTACAATTCTCCTCTTCCAACTTCCACCGGAGGAATCTGTTTTCTTCTACTTCGCCCTTTGGGTTATAGTGTTTTTAATTCTCCCTTATATTTCGAAGTCCCTGCTTCTGTCTTCTATAATCATTATCATTCACAGTTAATGCTCCCTCTTATTTGCTGCGATTTATACCCCCTTTCTATTTCGGAGCTTCATGCTTTTGTTTTCTTTTCACAAGTAATGGACCAGAATTTGTAGGTATGAAGTTTCGAATTATCATAATATACAAGGTAGAAAGGAAAGGTAGTAGCACGATTTGTTTTGTCAAAATACCTGAATCACTGAGAATAGAACTATCAAGAATATATTTTCTTGATATGTTCAGAAGTTAAACAGAATGAAAGAGTTATGTAACATGGCACATGATGAAGTTATGATCTGTGAATCAACACGTCCCATTAGAAACTCAGCATGACTTAATGTAATATAATCACGTTGATCAAGTGTCATTATATTATATAATCACGTTGATCAAGTGTCATTATATTATACTAACTCATGCTTCAGTTCCCAACATTACTTCAATAACATTCATATTTTAAGCTCGAAAGTTTACAGAATATAGAAACTAACAGTTTCTATATGATGTGACACTGATAGCACGAAGAGATTAATGATTTCAGATAAGATTAGTTATGAAAATATATTCAGAAATATTGAGGATATTTATAATGAGAGATATGATGATATCTTAGAATATCTAAGCTCAGAGGATGATGAAAAATATTGTCCGTAAGGGTTTAGAGTAAGGAGCAAGATATTCACTAAAGACTTCAGCAGGCATTGAATCATTTGGATTCTTTGAAGTCAAACTTATTCTTTGTGATTTATCCACGCCTTCCTTCATAGTTTCGCATAATCTGCTTTTCGGTACTAAATTTTCTATTGAGTGTTTCCAATACTCCATTCTTTATCATCAAACTTTCGACAGTTAAGGTAGTTTACGGTTGTCTACGGTTTCTGCTGCTTCATTCAGCTTCCTCAAAATTTGGAGTATTAATTCGTAGACTGGGTGCTTTTCAGAATTTCAGAATAAAAGATCATAATTCTAAGAGATAAATGTTATATGGATACATATAACTGTTGATGTAGACATGCTGTGAGATTTCAAAATACAGATTGCAAATTCTCGGTAATTAGAATGGAAATTCTCGGTATAAGATGTGAATGAGTATATGATAGAGTTTCAATGATTATAATGATTTTTCAGAAAATCAAAGATCAATGGAGTTGCTGGCAAGTTTACTTCTAATGTGGTGGAATATAAACAGTTCCCCGGTAACTATGATGAAAGGTAAACTTATATATCAAAGTTATAATAAGGTTTATTAAAATGAAAAGTTGAAATTGGTTTGCTGAAGCTGTGACATAATTGGCTACTTTGAAAAGGAATTGCATGGTTATTTTTGGTAATAGCAATGCCGAAGGAGCTAGCACAGATGCGTGTTAAACGTTTACTCAGGTCCCGAGTATTTTTCAGGTGCATAACTATATGCATAAATCTTTTCTTCCATGGATGAAGTGCAGTTGGTTCATCCTTTCGATTGAGGTGTTTTCAAGAATCATGAAAGATTTGAACGCAGATTAGAATTTTCAAGATACAAATGAGGTTTAAGATTAAATCAAGTGGCAAACTTGAAGAATTGTTTAGTTTCATATGTTATAGTTAATATTTTAATTCATTTTAATTGTCCAATGTTATTAGTCCACAGTCGATAGTCCACAGTTGACAGTCCAATAATTCATATTCATATATAATTTAATATATAATATTCGAATTAATTAATACGTATCGTGACCCGTGTACATGTCTCAGACTCGATCATAACTCAAAGTATATATATTATTATAGAATCAACCTCAACCCTGTATAGAGAACTCGATCATTACTGCATATAGAGTGTCTATGGTGATTCCAAATAATATATATAGATGCGTCGATATGATATGTCAAAACTTTGTATACGTGTCCCGATATTTAAAGTGCGTAAAATAAATAACAAAAATTAAATGACGATAAATTAAATGCGTAAAGTAAATAACAGAAATTAAATGACGATAAATAAAATTACGAGAATATAAATTGCGATAATTAAATTTCGATAAATAAATTGCGATAAATAAAATGTAATACGGAATTAACAGTTAGCTAGGATTTTGTTAGCGTGGATTCTTAACAAAATTCTTCTCATAGTTAAATTATTTGTTTCTAACAGATTTTATTTGTCCAATGTTTTCTTCATTATGCCACTTATTGGATTCTGATAGGTTAAAATCCAAATATGAAATTGAATGAAAATGGTTATTCTGCGGTGAACGGATACGTATAGCTATGGTTGTAAGTAGGATAGTAAATAACAGTTGAATCAGATTCGTAGAATGTACAGTGTAACTTATTAATGCGAAATCTAAATATTCCTCCGGTATTACCTACCCGTTAAAATATTTTCACTATTAACAGTTTGTACAATAAAAATTTTAATTACAATCTTTATGAAAACATATATACATATATATTTTCTTCAGACGTAATCATGGATTTAATGAGTCAATGTGATATTAAGCTCATCAGATTTACAGCTAGAACTAGAGTACATAATCTCTAAAACATTAGAGATTACATAATCATCACGAAGGACGAAGATAGTTTATGTAGAACGATTCGTAGAACGATGATTATGCTTGAGGTATAGATTGCGAGGTTGAGATGTGTGATGATGTTGTTGTTATTGGTACAGGTTATGCTGCTGGTGCTGCTGATAGTGGTACTGTTGCTGTCGGTGCTACAAGTGTTGTTGGTGCCGAGGTTGGTGATGATGTTGGTGTAGTAAGTATAGCTTGTAGATCACGCACCATTCTTGTCAGGGTTTCTATCCTACCCTCTATCATTTCTATCCATCCACTCATCTGATTCGATAGATCTTGATTATCAATTCGAAGTTCCCTAACTTCTTCTAATATTCCCCTTCGATTGGTATTCGAAAGTAGAGGTTGAATATTTTCTGAGATTGCAGTAATGCGACCTTCGAGGCGGAATATTTTAGCAAGAAGGGTGAATACAGTGTTGCTCATAGGTTCACCGGTGAGGACATCATTTTCTCGGATGTTAGGAGGTAAGTTTGGTTCGTGGTAGGGCTCGCCTTCTTCATTTCTCCATCGAGTGAGTAAGTCTCGGACCCACCCCCATCTCCTCCAGAAAGAAAAATAACTAAATGGTTGAGGCACTTCTGGTTCATTGACTTCGGAGTCTGTTTCAATATACATCTCGAAATCACTTCCGGAACTAATGGAATCCAAGCTAGTTGTAGGATCTATCTCTCACGATCAGTTAAAGGGTTTTGATATGAAATGATTTTTGAATATCGAATGATATTCTAATTATATATAGAATACCTATACATACTTCCAAAGATCCCGTGAATTACGGAGAAAATTAAGGAAACGTGTCAGATAAGGTCTACAGTGACAGATACGCTAAGATATGGATTTTGTCTATACATTATTCATGCAATCATTGCAGTCAGATGTGTCTAGACTAAGAATGATAAGCAGGTAATTTCCTAAGGATGATAAGCAGATGATTTTCGACAAAAACGATAAGCAAAACTTTTGACATGTAGACACGGTCGAAGTCCAGACTCACTAATGCATCCTAACGGCTATCAGTTAGACTCACTAATGCAAGACCTGGTTCCCTAAGACCACCGCTCTGATACCAACTGTAGTACCCCGTCCTAATCCATCCGGACGAAGTCCATATCGATTATAAACGATTCACAACAGTTGATTACATCGCGAGATACTTGACCTCTATATGATACATTTTACAAACATTGCATTCGTTTTTGAAAAGACAATCTTTCATTTCATCGAAAGTTGACGACAGACATACCATTTCATAATATATCTAACTATAATTGATTTAATAACAATCTTGATGAACGCAACAACTCGAATGCAACGTCTTTTGAAATATGTCATGAATGACTCCAAGTAATATCTCAAAGATGAGCAAATGCACAGCGGAAGATTTCTTTCATACCTGAGAATAAACATGCTTTAAAGTGTCAACCAAAAGGTTGGTGAGTTCATTAGTTTAACATAAATAATCATTTCCATCATTTTAATAGACCACAAGATTTCATATTTCCATTTCTCATAAACATACGTCTCATGCATAGAGACAAAAATATCATTCATATGGATTGAACACCTGGTAACCGACATTCACAATATGCATATAAGAATATCCCCATCATTCCGGGATCCTCCTTCGGACATGATATAAACTTCAAAGTACTAAAGCATCCGGTACTTTGGATGGGGCTTGTTGAGCCCGATAGATCTATCTTTAGAGTTCGCGTCAATTAGGGTGTCTGTTCCCTAATTCTTAGATTACCAGACTTAATAAAAAGGGCATATTCGATTAGATAATCCAACCATAGAATGTAGTTTCGATTACTTGTGTCTATTTCGTAAAGCATTTATAAAAGTTGCGCATGTATTCTCAGCCCAAAAATGTAAAGGGTAAAAAGGTAAATGAAACTCACCTAATGTATTTTGTAGTAAAAATACATATGACGACATTTAACAAGTGGGGTTGGCCTTGAATTCACGAACCTATATCATTTGTATATCTATATTAAAACATATAATCATAATCGGATAAGTTTATATTCAATAATAATATACTTTGTTATTTTAATAAGCAATTATATATTATATTAATTAAATATATTTATTATATGTTTTAATTAGAAAGTTTAAAAAAAAAATCAATTTGTTAAATACTTATTAATACATTATATAGTTCTAGTATATCTATACAAAATGTTATATTATGATTATTTGATGATTTTAATAGCATAGGTTTTATCCAAAATTTTTGTAGTTTATATGTAAATATGTTTAATCATATATATATATATATATGTATATATATATATATATATGTATATATATATATATATGTATGTATATATATATGTATATGTATATATATATGTATATATATATATATATATATATATATATGTATATATATATATATATATGTATATATATATATATGTATATATATATATACATATGTATATATATATATATACATATGTATATATATACATATATATATATATATATATGTATATATATATATATACATATGTATATATATATATATACATTAATAAAATAGTAAATATATTTATAAGACGTGAGTTATAAATATAACTAATGTTATATATATATATATATATATATATATATATATATATATATATATATATATATATATATATATATATATATGTATATATATATCTATATACATATGTATATATATATATATATGTATATATATATGTTACATATAATTATATATTTTTTACTCATCTCAATCCTAATCTTCATGCTATCTTATCATATTATCTCATATTATAATATAACCTTTATGTACAAAACATATTACTTATCATATGTACATACATATAGCTATACCCAATTCTTTATACTTGCCTTTTATTTACAATCATATTCACATCATAAATTCATTTTCATATTTAAAGTTAATAATACTTATCATACAAATTTCATATATCAATATGTTATCATTAACATTTACAATAATAATAATAATAATAACGATAATAAACAATAATACTAATAATAATAATAACACAAGAAAAAAAATACCTCAAAAATCGGCCAAAAAGAATCATTGTGACCCTGAAAGGGTTTGAACCCGAGACCTTGCCAATACCCAAACACCCATACAACCACTCTTCCATCTCTTTGTTTCTTATTTTATAACCCAGAAAAATAAATATAACTAGTTTCTATTTTTGTTCCCTATTCTCCTTCTTCCTTAATTCTCAAACGACCCCAACTCATTTTTAATCTTAACAACCTTTACTAAAATAGATTTTTAGGATTTATTAACCAATCCCATAAACAATTATTTATGAATAATCGAATAAATAAATAAAAATAAATAAAAAAATAAACTGCACTGCTACTGCTTTCGCTAATATTTAAGAAGAAAAAAAAATTAACTTTGATTTTTATGCATTTTTAGATCACGATTTCTTCACGAATTATGTTCCAAATCACTCCTAGAAACTATACCAATCGTCAATTGAACTCAAATCATCAAAATGAAATTCAATTTCACCATGAACACACAGTTTGACTTTTGAATCCTAAAACTTTGACTATTAAATTAACGATTGAATTGATAAATTAAACCTTGAAAATTTTCAGAGAGCTTCACCAGATGATCCTTAACCACTCTGCATTATTAAATTTTGGTGTTTGATTCGAAAATGGTTTATGGGTTAAAATGGGTTTACGGAAGAAAGAAAAAAAAATAAGGTTGTTGTAGTTTCCTTTTTGATTTCTCGAACAGCAGGATTTGTAAACGTACAAGTAAATGATTTATGTTACAGTAACAATTGATTGAATGTTGTTTTGTTGTGAGGATTTAGTCGACCAAGTTTCACAGATAAACAGAAAGGCATATATTAACAAGGAGAAGAAGTTAAAAAAAATATATACATATTATGTCATACAATAAACATTACGCGTGATATCTTATTTCTATGTATATTGTTTTAAATTTTTATAAATAATAATTATATAAATAATAATATTGATATTTTCTTAATAACAATAAACATACAATAATAACAATAATAATATTATCAAATAAACTCAATCTTAATAACAATAAGACTAAAAGTACTAATGATAATAATAATCCTAAAGAAATTAATCAAAATTATAGTTTTTGTCATTCTTTTATATTTGGCATTTGTACTTTGATAATCATAACCCTTTTTAACTATAACAATAATGCTAGTATTGGTATCAGTATTACTAATATTGATATTAATGTTTGTAGTAATAATGAAAGTATTAATACTAGTATTAGTACATCTATATTTACAACTTGTAATTAAGTCTAATATACCATTGTTACCTTTTATTAATTATGTAATATTTTCTAATTATATGTTATATCGTATTTTGAATATTTAATATTTATATATTTTAATATCTCATAACATACATTCAAAAATTATATAAAACATCGGATTTATATACATTTATATATTTTAACTACTACACAATTATGTTTTAAATATTAAATAGATAACTATATTAATTATATATATAAATAACTCAAGGTACATATTAAATATTTTGGTAACGTTGACCAGTTATATAAAAAATATATTTTATCATTTTTTTTCTTACCTTCAATATGCTCTCAATAATTAATTTATGTTTTAAATTATTTTAATTTATCTTCCATAATAACTTAATCACATAATAGTTAAATTTGTTATATATATATATATATATATATATATATATATATATATATATATATATATATATAATTATTTTCATGTACGATTATTTCTATTTACAATTTAAGGTTCGTGAATCGTCGGAATAGTCAACGGGTAATAGATTACATGAACACAGTTCAAAGTTTTTGAAACATAAACATTACAGACTTTGCTTTTCGTGTTGAATTCATATAAAATTCAAGTTTAAATTTGGTCAGAAATTCCCGGGTCATCACAATATGTATGTGTATAGTACCTTTACATTCACTAAGCATTAGCTTACCCTCTCGTTGTTGATATTTCTATAGGTTCGCGTGATGGCGGCTCAGGTAAGCGTGGGGATTAGAGATCTTGGCTAGGTTGCTTTAGAAGATCTTGCTTTTGGACTCGATTTAGGATTGGGTAGCGTAGTCCCAATCACCATGCTCGGTTTTGTGTAAAAGTAACTAGTCGAGTCATGAGTATAACCCAGTTTATGATTTAATTATGTAATGTACGTTTTATTAAAGTCGTTAGACGTAATGTGATAACAAATACGTTTTTGAAATTGTGTAATGTGACCAAAGGTATTATTTAATGTATATCAAAAAGGAAAAAAAATATGGGTCGGAAATCGACGGGTTGGGTCGTTACAAGTGTATCAGAGCATGGTCTAAGGGATTTAGGTGACTTGAGATAGGTGCCTAGACTTAGACTTTTGTGTGTGCTTATTTGTTGCGGGACTTGTAGCTGAACGAGTCAGACGGGGATTTGGTTAGTGCATTAGCGTGTAGGTGAACTAACTAGGATTGTGGCTTGTATCGTGATATTATTCTTGCGTTTTTTATATCGCGTAGGATTTTTGTTTGTGTTGGTTTATATCATCGAGTGAGGTGGTTATTGTACTAACAAGTTGATACGGCGTGTGCGCGTAATAATGACTAGCTACCATTGTTACGGGTGCAAATCTGGTTTATCAAGTGAAGTACAACGAGTGTTGAGCAAGATGGGGCGGTGTTGTACGTGTGGTTTTATACGTTCGTGGTCTAATCGTTTTGCATTCCTTAGAATGACGACAAGAAGCGGGATCGAGGCAAGCGATGATGAGTTTAACGCTAGAGTTTCATCTGCCGTTGCGGAGCAGTTGGGAGCGTTACGAGCAGAAATGGATGAGAAGTATTCCGAATTTCGAGGTAGTGGTGAAATGGACCGTTGTCATAAGAGCTTCATGAGGACTAAGCCTCCGATGTATGACGGGAAACCAGATTCTTTGGTAAGCACAACATGGATCTCGGATGTCGAAGGGTGTTTTCGCACTATTGAATGCCCTCCCAAGAAGAGGACAAGACTCGCTACTAGCTTGTTGCGGGGTAGGGCGAAGGATTGGTTGGATGGTAGAATCGATACTGTTGGTGGTGAATCGTTTATGGGGTTATCGTCGGATGATTTTAAGAAGGAATTCTTCGAGGAGTTCCGGATGCAAGCCGATTTGGCAGAATTGCGTGATGAGTTGCGAAATTTGAAACAAGGTTCTATGGATTTGAATACTCTCAAGACGACCTTTATGGCGAAGGCTCGTTTTTGCCCGAAGTATAACGGAAGAGATAGTAAGTTGATGGGAGATTTCTATCGAACTTTGAATGATGACTTGCAGAGCAAGTTTAGCCTTGGTCAAGTGAACTCATTCGTGAAGTTATTCGCCGTGGCTAGGGGTTTCGAAATGCATTCACAATCGATAGTTGGTGAACCTTCAAGTAAGAAAAGGGTTATTTCGTATGGTGCTCCAAGTAAGAGAACTAAGGGTGCAAGTGTGAGCACGGGTGGTATACGAACGTGTATATCGGATTCTAGTGCGTCTAGGTGTTACAATTGTGGCGTTAGGCATCACAAGTTTTGGGAAGGTTCGGTGCCAAAGGGTGATGGCACGGTATGCTTCAATTGCCAAGGAGAAGGATATCATAAGTCGGAGTGTCCTGAGTTAGCGGGAACGGGTGTGACGAGAAGACGTTAAGGTACTTTTCATTTTAATAAATATGTCCTTTGATTATTTATTATGTGCTGATGAATTCGGGTTGTAAATGCATTGTGTTGTGCATATTATTGTTATGGATGACGTTCCTAATGGAATTACCCTACGGTGGCATTTGGATTGACGGACGAAAGGAGTAAGACTTGGTGCAACCAAGCATTCCTCGGTGTTTGGAAAATGTTCCTACCAAGCTAGAGAATGGGCTTTGGTGTTCGGTTATTAAGCGCGTGTTCGCTTTTGTGTCGAGGATGGTAGAACCATGAGGTTCATCGGGTGGATGGGACCCTAGAGATCGAGTGCTTGATCTCTATGTATGCTGGTGGAGGAGTCTACGTGACGCGATGTTAGGTGCCTCTTTCATACCTACTAGCGTGGTATTCGACTCCGATGGTATTGTGGTTACATTGTACTTAGGGTATCGGCAAGAAACTCTTAGGTGCTTGAGTGACGGTGTGAAAGTTACAAGTGATAGCAACTCGGTTATTGCTAGAGTGATACTTGTACGGCTTGGTAAATACTTCGGTGAAGTAGCGAAGGACGATCTGACATCCTTCGTATGCTCAAGGTTGGAGCAAGGTATTGTGATGTGTGTGGTTGTGAGATACTTTTATCTCGATGATGTGATTATGGAATGGTTTTCTAAGTGTGGGAGTTTAAACTCTCGCACGAAGATGTTCTAGTGTGTTGATATTGGACGATGCTCGTATAGGTTCGAGGCTAATGTTGGGACCTACGATGTTCAATTGTGGTAAAAGTACGGTTTGGAATAAATTGTACTTATGGTTTTGGATTTAAATTATCACCGAGGTGGTAACGTGGTGAATCTCTTTGGGAGATAAGTGTACGTGTTCGACGAGCAAGGTGGGATCCCCGGTTAAGGGATGTGCGTGTCGAATTCTCTTCTAGAGAATTATTGTTTTGTGCCTATGTGCGATATAGGTGGTTCTTGCTCGATTATGGTGGCGTTGTGTACGCGTACATGTGATGCGTGTGCAAAGATTTCCAAGTGAGTGAAATGTTGCTAATTATGCGTATATACTTTCGCCTGTGGTGATTGGTTAGTGTATTCCGTTAGGATTCACTATGGTGTAGCAGGGCACGATGTTACACTAGTCGTTAACTGAGGCCAAAAGAGCGTGTGTGATTTGTGAGTTATGGCCGTTGTCTCGGTCCGCTAACTTCACCTTGGGAGTAGTGTTATATCGGCATGGTATAACGATATCGGAAAATGCGAGTACCGACGGGGAATAGGAGTACCATTCCTGTGTTGAGATTTGGGAAGTGAGTCTCGTGTGGTGCGGATTCACAATGACACTTGTAGATGCGGTCATTCTATTGGGATAGTGACTCTCTTGTGGTGCGGATTCACTAGGGTGCATGTATGTTCGGCCAATCCCGATTGTTGTTGCAGTGGAGGTAGTGAGTCGCGTGTGGTGCGGATTCACTAAGGCGCGTGTAGTTTGGCCAGCCTTCATGATGTTAGATTTGAGGACTATTGGTTGTTTTATACGCCGATGGTACAGTCGTGAGGACCATGTTGTGTGATTAGTGATGCATAGTCGTGTTTTGCTTACGTAATTGCGATAGTTGCGTATTAGCCGTGTTTGCACACTACGAGGGATGTTAGGTGCTAAGTGTTATTTGTAAGGGTTCACTTTCATTCGGTCTTCATCGGTTAGATGGTTGACCTTATTTTGGTATGTGGTTGTTCTTAGCATTGTACTTGATATGGGTACGCTAAGGAGTTGATATCTTGGTTCGAGATTGGTTGAGCTTTCCGATGTGAGGAATTGAGCAGGTTCTTGTGCTCAGGTTTGCGGATTCGATAAATCGCGGGTGACGATTTAGTTGTTGGGGGTGATCCATTGAGAAGAATCGCCTAGAGGAGTTAGAAGAATACATGGTGATTCCGCGTATTCTAAAAGATCGTTATAGACTTCGGATGTTGTGTGTATTGTGAAATGTCCCGTTCATATTGATTATAAACGTTTCATATTAATAGATTTCGTTGCGAGGTTTTGACCTCTATATGAGACGTTTTTCAAAGACTGCATTCATTTTTAAAACAACCATAACCTTTATTTTATCGATAAAGGTTTAAAAAGTATTACGTAGATTATCAAGTAATGATAATATAAAATATATCGTTTGCACACGACCATTACATAATGGTTTACAATAAGAATATATTACATCAAAAATAAGTTTCTTGAATGCAGTTTTTACATAATATCATACAAGCATGGACTCCAAATCTTGTCCTTATTTTAGTATGCAACAGCGGAAGCTCTTAATAATCACCTGAGAATAAACATGCTTAAAACGTCAACAAAAATGTTGGTGAGTTATAGGTTTAACCTATATATTATCAAATCATAATAATAGACCACAAGATTTCATATTTCAATATACATCCCATACATAGAGATAAAATTCATTCATATGGTGAACACCTGGTAACCGACATTAACAAGATGCATATAAGAATATCCCCTATCATTCCGGGAAATTCTTCGGACATGATAAAAACGAATTCGAAGTACTAAAGCATCCGGTACTTTGGATGGGGTTCGTTAGGCCCAATAAATCTATCTTTAGGATTCGCGTCAATTAGTAGATCGGTTTACTAATTCTTAGGCTACCAAGCAAAAGGGGCATATTCGGCTTCGATCATTCACCCATATAATATAGATTCATTTACTTGTGTCTATTTCGTAAAACATTTATAAAACTGCATGTATTCTCATCCCGAAATATTAGATTTTAAAAGTGGGACTATAACTCACTTTCACAGATTTTTACTTCGTCGGGAAGTAAGACTTGGCCACTGGTCAATTCACGAACCTATAACAAATATGTACATATATATCAAAGTATGTTCAAAATATATTTACAACACTTTTAATACATTTTGATGTTTTAAGTTTATTAAGTCAGCTGTCATCGTTAGTAACCTACAACTAGTTGTCCACAATTAGATGTACAGAAATAAATCGATATATATTATCTTGAATCAATCCACGACCCAGTGTATACACGTCTTAGGCTAGATCACAACTCAAAGTATATATATTTTTGGAATTAACCTCAACCCTGTATAGCTAACTCCAACATTACTGCATATAGAGTGTCTATGGTTGTTCCAAATAATATATATAGATGGGTCGATATGATATGTCAAAACATTTGCATACGTGTCTATGGTATCCCAAGATTACATAATATATTAGAATACATGTATAATACAATATAAGTTAGCTAGGATATTATTAATATAAATTTGTTACCAATTTTCACGTAGCTACAACAAGCAAAAATATCCAATCTTGTTTTACCAATAACTTCTTCGTTTTAAATCCGTTTTGAGTGTTTCAAGTTGCTATGGTTTTATATTGAACTTATGTTTATGAATCAAAACAGAAAAAGTATAAGTTTATAGTCGGAAATACAGGTTACAAGTCATTTTTGTAAATGTAGCCATTTCAGTCGAAAGAACGACGTCTAGATGACCATTTTGGAAAACATACTTCCACTTTGAGTTTAACTATGATTTTTGCATATAGTTTCATGTTCATAAGAAAAATCATTTTCTTAGAAGAACGACTTTTAAATAAAAGTTTATCATAGTTTTTAATTAACTAACCCAAAACAGCCCGCGGTGTTACTACGACGGCGTATATCCGGTTTTACGGTGTTTTTCGTGTTTTCCGGCTTTAAATTATTAAGTTAGAATATCATATAGATATAGAACATGTGTTTAGTTGATTTTAAAAAGTCAAGTTAGAAGGATTAACTTTTGTTTGCGAACAAGTTTAGAATTAACTAAACTATGTTCTAGTGATTACATGTTCAAATCTTCGAATAAGATAGTTTTATATGTATGAATCGAATGATGTTATGAATATCATTACTACCTCAAGTTTAGTAGGTAAACCTACTGGAAGTGACAAGAAATGATCTAGCTTCAAAGGATCTTGGATAGCTTGAAAGTTCTTGAAGTAGAATCATGACACAAAAACAAGCTCAAGTAAGATTATCACTCGAATTAAGATAGTTATAGTTATAGGAATTGAATCAAAGTTTTTATATGAGTATTACCTTGATTTAGAATGATATCTTACTGTAAACAACAAGGATTTATTGAGGTTGGATGATCACTTTACAAGATTGGAAGTGAGCTAGTAAACTTGGAAGTATTCTTGATTTTATGAAACTAGAACTTGTAGAATTTATGAAGAACACTTAGAAATTGAAGATGGAACTTGAGAGAGATCAATTAGATGAATAAAATTGAAGAATGAAAGTGTTTGTAGGTGTTTTTGGTCGTTGGTATATGGATTAGATATAAAGGATATGTAATTTTGTTTTCATGTAAATAAGTCATGAATGATTACTAATATTTTTGTAATTTTATGAGATATTTCATACTAGTTGACAAATGATGGTTCCCATATGTGTTAGGTGACTCACATGGACTGCTAAGAGCTAATCATTGGAGTGTATATACCAATATTACATACATTTAGAAGCTGTGTATTGTACGAGTACGAATACGGGTGCATACGAGTAGAATTGTTGATGAAACTGAACGAGGATGTAATTGTAAGCATTTTTGTTAAGTAGAAGTATTTTGATAAGTGTCTTGAAGTCTTTCAAAAGTGTATGAATACATATTAAAACACTACATGTATATACATTTTAACTGAGTCGTTAAGTCATCGTTAGTCGTTACATGTAAATGTTGTTTTGAAACCTTTAGGTTAACGATCTTGTTAAATGTTGTTAACCCATTGTTTATTATATCTAAAGAGATGTTAAATTATTACATTATCATGATATTATGATATATTAATATAACTTAGTATGATATATATACAGTTAAATGTTGTTACAACGATAATCGTTACATATATGTCTCGTTTCGAAATTCTTAAGTTAGTAGTCTTGTTTTACATATGTAGTTTATTGTTAATATACATAATGACATGTTTACTTATCATTTATCATGATTAAACATAGTGTAACAATTCCTTAATATGATTCATATGTAATTAGTAAGACGTTGTTATAACGATAATCGTTATATATATCGTTTCGAGTTTCTTAATTCAATACTCTCAATTTTATGTATATAACTCATTGTTAAAATACCTAATGAGATACTTACTTATCATAATATCATGTTAATTATATATATAATCATATATATGTCATCATATAGTTTTTACAAGTTTTAACGTTCGTGAATCACCGGTCAACTTGGGTGGTCAATTGTCTATATGAAACCTATTTCAATTAATCAAGTCTTAACAAGTTTGATTGCTTAACATGTTGGAAACAATTAATCATGTAAATATCAATTTCATTTAATATATATAAACATAGAAAATTCGGGTCACTACAGTACCTACCCGTTAAATAAATTTCGTCCCGAAATTTTAAGCAGTTGGAGGTGTTGACGTATCTTCTGGAAATAAGTGCGGGTATTTCTTCTTCATCTAATCTTCTCGTTCCCAGGTGAACTCGGGTCCTCTACGAGAATTCCATCGAACCTTAACAATTGGTATTTTGTTTTGTTTAAGTCTTTTAACCTCACGATCCATTATTTCGACGGGTTCTTCGATGAATTGAAGTTTTTCGTTGATTTGGATTTCGTATAGCCGAATAGTGAGATCTTCTTTAGCAAAACATTTCTTCAAATTCGAGACGTGGAAAGTGTTATGTACAGCCGCGAGTTGTTGAGGTAACTAAAGTCGGTAAGCTACTGTTCCGACACGATCAATAATCTTGAATGGTCCAATATACCTTGGATTTAATTTCCCTCGTTTACCAAATCGAACAACACCTTTCCAAGGTGCAACCTTAAGCATGACCATCTCTCCAATTTCAAATTCTATATCTTTTCTTTTAATGTCGGCGTATGATAGTTTGAGCAGGTGTATATAAAATAGCTTTATATTTTAGCAGGAAATACTATTAAATACGATACATTTTTACACAAGTTATTTATTTATTTACAGATAGGATATACCTAAACCTTGCTACAACACTTATAGGCAGTGTACCTAATCGTACAGTAGTGTAGTTTTTAGTAAGTCCAGTTCGTTCCACAGGGAAAATCTTTAAACAAAGCTTAACGCTATATTAGTTTACTTTTATAAAAATACAAATATATATATAAATAATATTATTATTATAAAGGGGGGTTTTTACCGTTTAATGACCGGTTTGTCGATTTTAAAACTTTAGTCGCAGTTAAAACCAAATGTAAAATAATAAATAAATACAAGACTTAATTTAAAGCGTAAAGTAAATAACGATAATGAAATTGCGAATAATAAAAGTGCGATAAAATAAACTTGCGATAATTAAAAAGTACGATAATTAAAAGTGCAATTAAATACAATAACAATAAAAATGCGATAATTAGAAGTGCAATTAAATATAAAATAAAGGAAATTAAATATGAAATAAAAGAATTATGCTTATTTAAACTTCCGTAACCATGATGTTTGACGTGTTGATTTTAGTTTTATGCCCATGGGTTAATTGTCCTTTGTCCTGGATTATTTAATATGTCCGTCTGGTTTTTGTCCATAACAGTCCATCAGTCATAAATATAAAGTGCGAGTGTCCTCGTCAAATTATCCTTATACCCGAAGTTAAATATTCCAACTAATTGGGGATTCGAATTGTAACAAGGTTTTAATACTTTGTTTAATGAATACACCAGGTTATCGACTGCGTGTAAACCAAGGTTTTACTACTTTGTTAACAATTACACCAATTACCCTTGAATGTAATTTACCCCTGTTTCAACAATTCTAGTGGCTATTAATCCATTTCCGTGTCCGGTTAAATGAATGATTATTCGTACATATAAATACCCCCCCCCCATCGTGTCCGATTGAGTGTATATGGTTATTTATAGGGACGTCCAATTGTAAATCTTTATATTAAAATTAACAAACTATCATTTAGTTAAACAAATATAAAGCCCATTAATAGCCCATAGTCTAATTTCCAAAAGTGTCGTTCTTTTGTCCAAACTCCAATTATGGTACAAAGCCCAATTACCCAATTTTAGTAATTAGCCCAACATCATGATTACTTCGTTTTAAATAAGCATAATAATAACTTAAGTACGAGACATTAATTTAAAAAGGTTGAACATAACTTACAATGATTAAAAATAGCGTAGCGTTACACGGACAGAATTTCGACTTACACCCTTACAACATTTGCTAACATACCCTTATTATTAAGATTTAAAATTAAAATTAAAATTAAAATATAAATTATATATATATATTTACGTATATATTGAGAGAGAGATAGATTATGGATGATGAAAATGATCAGAATTCGGTTGGCTTTATAGGGAATTGAGTTCAGGGGTACTCCGCGACTCGCGGCATTTTTGCTCTTCAAACTCCGCGAGTCGCGGAGTTTGAAATTCCAGCTCACTCCAAATTAGATCTTAGTCTGCCGACGGTTTATTATATAATATAATATATATATAATTTATATAATTAATTATATATTATATTATATTTATATACATAGTTAACTTGTAATTTTTAGTCCGTTGCGTCGAGCGTTGAGAGTTGACTCTGGTCCCGGTTCCGGATTTTCGAACGTCCTTGCGTACAATTTAATATCTTGTACTTTGCGTTTTGAATCTTGTACTCTTGTAATTTCGAGACGTTTCTTATCAATAATTGGAACCTCTTTGATTGTATTTTGTACTTTTGAGCTTTTTGGATCTTTGCGTCTTCAATTCATCGAATCTGTCTTTTGTCTTCACCTTTTATTATTTAAACGAATATCACTTGTAAATAGAACAATTGCAACTAAAAGCTTGTCTTTCTTGAGGAATAATGCTATGAAATATATGTTCGTTTTTAGCATTATCAGCGTAGCTCTTTTGTCGACTTTGGGCATGGTGGGTTTCAAATTTGAAAATTTTAGCTCAAAACTTGCGGTTTTGTGTCACCCACTTGCTAACCTTGTATTAGGAAAGCAACACGTCCAGTTTACTTGTCCCGTATATTACCTTTCGGTAAACTACCGTTCGGTTGTAAAGAAAAGCGTTGAACAAGCAACTGTTAAGGCAATGTTCCCTGACATGCTTTTAATTATGGTCTATAACGTGTCGGACGCAATTACTATCCTTTGTAGGAGCAATAGTAAAGCTCACCCGTATAATTTGTAGGTTTGGCACAAGGTCCTGTCTTTGACCATGCTATGCAACCACCGTTCTTACGGTTGACACCCGATTTGGTTCAGGTGACCTAATGAATTCCAGGTGAATTCCTAGGATTTTACGTTCAATGGTAATGAACGCATTGAAAATGGGTTTTCAGAAAACAAATCGGTTTATAATTTGATCAAAATATTTTCTCGTTCAAGCTCGAGTTTAGATATCATTGAATTCCATGAGTTTGAATTCTCAATCTTTAAGGTCAATCTCAAGGATTGAGTAATATCAGGCTTAAAAGCTGATTTTTGATCTTTTAAGGAGATTATCCTTTCCGGGGATTTGATTCATTAGTCTTATCCAGCTAATTTGCATGGTGCCCCCCCATTGTACGAGATAAATCCTTCTCATGGTTAGGATAAATCTGACCACTTGGCGACCCTGTTTAATGCTGAGGTCCGTGGATTTCCTGCTGATTTTAGTGATGACTTTTCTAGGTTTTTCGTCAACCTACAGCTGGTCTGGATGACAACTTCATGACCTAAATCAAGAAGCGCGTTTCTTTTTCGGAAGACTTTACTTCCTTTTAATGATGGAATTGATTCATCGTGTAGATCCATCTTTCTTACAGTAAATCAGGTAAAAATTTTTAGTTTATTCCAAAGCAAAAGTGTTTTCAGTTATTTGTACAAAAATATGTGACATATGTTTTGAATAACTTGGAGAATTTTCCCACACTTGGCTTTTATTTTCCTTTTTATTGTCCTCTATTCCATTTTAAATGAATTTTAACATTTTGGTTTGTTTCTCAATTTATGTCCTTTCCTAGGTAACAATAATTTCGATGTTAAAACCTAGTTTTATCGTTCATAAATATGTATAAACATGATTTTGAGTTCATTTAATTGAAAATTTTGAAAAATTTTACTAGAATTGGGTAGTCAGTATATAAGACTAGGGCTGTTCTTTATTATCAGAGAGCACTAGATTCTAATACAACTACTACTTTACTAGTATTTCTAATGGTAACCAAGTGTATAAAGTAAAAATTTTAAAATCCGAAAGAATTTAACCCCTTCCCACACTTAAGATCTTGCAATGCCCTCATTTGCAAGAAATCAGTAACAATTTAAATTATTGAGGGCGATTTGTGTGAAAATGATTAAATTTTTACCAAAGTTTCCAAATATATTGGCGTTTGCTTGCTGAATGATAAATGGTGCATATCATTTGTTCATTCCGTCTTGTTGTTATTTCACATATATTTTGCATCTTGTCGTCAAAATTAGTTGCTTTTGCTGAACTTAATGCCAGTCTTTGAAAATGTGTTGTTTTACCCTGTTGTGTACATAAGATAAACTGCAAACATATATACATATTTTTAAAGTTTGGTATATTACCCCACATTCAAAAATTATTAAAATCTAAGAATAAAACTTAGAAAATTATAACAACTATTACAATATTAACATAAGTATTAAACGTATCAACATAACAAATTACAAAATAAATAAAACTAAGTAGACTAGGGATGATACTGATACCAATAGGGGTTCCATGCATAACCATAGGTGCTATAAAATGCTTCGGCTGGGTTATACGTAGGATACGGTGGTTGAATCTCTATAGACCAGGGAGGGAATATGGGCTTTGGAGTAGGAATATAGTTTCTACCTATATGTTGGCAATAAGCTATGATTTGGTTTTGATGAATTTGTCAATCTTCAAATGCTCTTTGTCTAGCATTTTCGTACTCCTGTGAAGCTGTAAACCTTTGCATTTCTTGCATTTCATTTCCCCCTCCTACATTACCTTGCTGTTGGTTTCTCTCAACCTGTGGATGTCTACCATGGTATTGTACTGCGGCGTTATTTCGCCTCTTCAAAACTTTCGCACCATGGTATACATTTAAACCTATTGTATCGCGGGGTTCTGGTTCTTCGACTAATAATCCCCCCCGACTTATATCCACACCGAGATATTCAGCAATTAAAGTAATAAAAATACCACCTCCTATTATGCTATGCGGTCTCATCCCCCTAACCATAGCTGATAAATAATAACCCACACAATAAGGTATACTTACAGCGCTTTGTGGGTCTCGAATACACATATGGTAAAACAAATCCTGTTCATTTACCTTTTCCTTGTTCTTACCTCTTTGTGTAATCGAATTAGCTAAAAACCTATGAATTACTCTTAATTCAGCTCTATCTATATCCAAATAAGAGTAATTTCCCCCTTTGAATCGGTGATGGCTTGTCATTTGACTCCATACACCATGTGTATCAAAATTTTCATCTATCTTTCTACCATTTAGTATCAACCCTCTACAATCGGCAGATGCTAACTCCTCAGGCGTATATATACGTAAAGCCTGAGCCATGTCTAGTAAAGACATGTGGCGCATCGAACCTCCTAACAAAAATCTAATAAAAGATCGATCGGTTAAACTAGCTACCTGATCATTTAATTCTATACTACACAACAATTCTTCACACCATACTTTATATACAGGTCTACGCATGGTGAATAAACGTACCCAGTCATTAAAAGTAGAATTACCATACCTCTGTGCAAGTAATTCCCTAATTGGCCCGGCCAATTCTACAGCTTCTAATGGTCCCCATTCTATGTCCCTAGGTACCTCAACAACTTTAGAATGAAGAGTATGCAAACCCCTTTGGTATTTTGGATAATCTATCCAAAGTCTATCAAATCTCAGGTTCGGATGCAAATCTTCCAAGTGCATATCAGAAAATGTCGTGACTGGATGAGGTATATCTTGCTTGTAGTAGTTATCCACCTCCTGTTGTTCCGCATTCTCAGCAGGAGCATTGCGAGCTTGGGATGAAGATTCACCCCTTTCAGTCTGCAAAACACATCAAACACAATTTTTGTGCATCCAAATATGCATTAGTGTCAGCAAAATCATCAATTAAAATAATTACAATGACATGATCAATTTATATCAAATTTAAGCTCATTTTCGCATTTTTATCAAATCTACACTTTTTCAAATAAGCATATACGAAAATGTTTGCCAAGTTCATAAGCATTCAACTCAAATAACATGTCAAAATAATCATTACTAGCAATTAAACAAGTTTCAAATGGCATTATCTCTCAAAAATCAAGTTCATGAATTTTAGACTTGAAAAAGTCCACTTTAATTCTCAAAATCATGTTTAGGCTCAAAGTTTGGATCATTTAACTACCTAAACATGTTACACTACTTAATTTAGCAACAATTCATAACAAAAATCGGCCATAACCTGTTTATATCAAAAAGCCCCAAATTTGCTCAAGAACACAAACCCTAGATTACTCAAAATTTGAAGTTTAAGGCTTTTAATCATGTTAAATAGCATCAATCTAGGTTATACAAGCATAATACATAAACAATTTAAGCATAATTACACTAAAAAGCATCAAAATCAAATTGGGGAAAAAATTACTCAAGAACACTAATTTTCGGATTAAATGGTGTTTAGGTGTAGAAATTTACCGTTTTTCTTGAGTAATTCCTTGATAGCATCCTTCTCAACATGATTTTAGTAAAAGATTTGATGATTAACGGTTAAAAATTGTGATTTTGGGGGTGTTTTTTCGGGGTTTTTGCGCAGTATTTCGCAGTATTTTTTTTTTTTTTTTTATGTTGTGTGGACTGAGCTGTTCCAGCTCCTTTTATTTTTTTCTGTAATTCGGTCCCTCCGCGAGTCGCGGGGTTTTTACCCTTCAAACTCCGCGAGTCGCGGAGTTTGTATATATATATATTTTTTTAACATCTTATACTAATTAAAACAATTAAGTAATTAATTTTAAAATTTTGTTTCCCTTGTTATTTAGGACGAGGTCGTTTCGGATCGATGTCCTAGTCCATCCTTCGACAAAATTTTAAAATTTGTCTTTCTGTAGCGATTGTTTTAAAAGCTAAGATTTTTGGGGTTTTTTAATGTTTTTGGCATACTTTAATTCAATAAGATTAAAAATAATGATAATAAAAGTTCTCGTCCCTCCCTTGGGTAAAGCAATTTCGGTTCAAAGACCTAGTCTTCAACTTACGACGAATTTTAAAAATCATATTTTTAACTTAATGAGATAAAGTAAATTTTTGTTTTTAAATTCACACAATTTAAATATAAAATTCAAAATTAATATTAAAAATTCACACCAAACTTAAAATTTGAAATGCATAAAATTAAAAATTCATATTTTAAAAATTAAAAATTCACAGCAAACTTAATTTAAAAAATTCATATTATAAATTCACACCAAACTTATATTAATTTTTCAAATATTTACAATTTTAAATATATTGATTTTACAAAGTTTACAATATTAATTTAAGATTTATATATTAATTTTAAAAACATGGTAAAAATAAAATTAAAAATCTTTTTGGCTTTTTATCCCACTTTAATCAATCAAATATTATCAAAAATATGCGCCCCTCTTTTCGGTAAAGTAATTTCGGTTCCAAAACCTAATTTAACTCATGACGAATTTTTGAAATATTTTGGGTTGATTGATTAAAGATATTTATACCTTAAGAATAAACGTTAAATTTCGCAGTGATGTAATAAATTTTTGTATGATATCAATAATTTCGGTCGCCAAACCTAATTTTATTCAATACCAATTTAATACTTTATAGCGAACAAATTAGCGTTTATTATCAAAAGGTTAAAAATAAAAAAAAATAAAAACTGTACAGACTTACCTGTGAGATAGTATTCTTTAGTTATATGATCTATCCCATTCATAAGATAGTCGGTTTAATTGGTTTTCCATGGCTACATAGGCGTAACCTCGAGCATTCAGTATTTTTTCTTCTAAACATATGAACGGTCCGTCTCTGCATAAAGTAACAAATTCGGTGTTTGAATAGGTTTGATTATTTGAACATTTACCTCCATGTGACCATTTTCCGCATTTGTGACATCTTTCTAGGTGTCGTGCTCTTCTTTTCGCTGCGGATTTTGATTTTCCTTTACCAAATTGTAACTTATTATCTTCGCATCTGGATTCTTTTCTAACTCCGTCCAATCTTTCTCTGATTACTGATACTATTTCACTTGGTAGTGTGTCATTATTACGTTTAGTGATCAAAGCGTGTAGCATTAGACCATGGTTTAGTTCACAGGCAGTCTTCATTTTGTAAAAACCTAAAAAAAATAAAAATTCAGAATGGGGGGGAGAAGACTAGTTCTTTAGGGTCTGCTAGGGAAAGACCATTCGGGTTCCATTTTCGAGAACTACATGAAAACAGACAATCTAACTCTAACAGAAATACATATTATCCTTTAAAGACTTGATTCTCCCCACACTTAGTTAGCTGTGGTATCGAAATTGTGATTAACTTCGTTGTCAACTTCCATCGGACCATGTATGTAATGTTTAACTCTGTGACCATTAACTTTAAATTCAATCCCATTTGAATTTATCAATTCTATCGTTCCGTATGGGAAAACTCTTTTGACTATGAATGGTCCAGACCATCTTGATTTCAATTTTCCAGGAAATAGCTTGAATCGTGAATTGAAAAGAAGAACTCTGTCTCCTTCTTTAAATTCTTTTGAACTTCTGATTCTTTTATCATGCCATTTCTTCGTTCTTTCTTTATAGATTAACGAATTTTCGTATGCTTCATGTCTTAATTCTTCTAATTCGTTTAGTTGACTTAATCGTAGACGTCCGGCTTCATGTAAATCAAGATTACATGTCTTCAAAGCCCAAAATGCTTTGTGTTCAATTTCTACTGGAAGATGACATGCTTTTCCATAAACAAGTCTAAAAGGTGTGGTTCCAATTGGAGTTTTGTAGGCTGTTCTAAAAGCCCAGAGTGCATCCTCCAATTTAATGGACCATTCCTTCTGATTTGATCCTACGGTTTTCTCTAGAATACGTTTTAAAGCTCGGTTGGTATTTTCAACTTGTCCACTTGTTTGTGGATGATATGCGGTAGAGATTTTATGAGTTACTCCATATCTTTTAAGAACTTTCTCAAGTTGATTATTACAGAAATGAGTACCCCGATCACTTATTAAAGCTTTCGGTGTTCCAAACCTTGCAAAAAGACGTTTTAAAAAGTTGACTACAACTCGTGCATCGTTAGTTGGGAGAGCTTGTGCTTCCGCCCATTTAGATACATAATCAATGGCTACGAGTATATATAGATTATTATGAGATTTTGGAAATGGACCCATAAAGTCAATACCCCAAATGTCAAATACTTCACATACTTGGATGACATTTTGTGGCATTTCATCACGTTGACTTATTTTTCCGGCCCTTTGACAAGCATCACAGTATTTGCAAAGAAGGTGTGCGTCTTTGTAAATTGTAGGCCAATAGAATCCAGCATCATAAACTTTTCTTGCTGTTAGTTGAGGCCCATAATGCCCTCCTGTTGGTCTTGTGTGACAATGGTTTAAAATTTTACTAGCTTCATCTCCAAATACACATCGGCGTATTATTCCATCTGGACAACTTTTGAAAAGATGTGGATCTTCCCAAAAATAGTGTTTTATATCACTGAAGAATTTCTTTCGTTTTTGGTATGATAATCCTTTTTCAAGGAATCCACATACTAAGTAGTTTGCATAGTCTGCAAACCATGGTATTTCATTATAATCTATCTTCAATAGATATTCATCAGGAAAGTTGTCTTCTATGGCCGATTCATTTAGAACTTCTAATTCGGGATTTTCAAGACGAGAAAGATGATCAGCGGCGAGATTTTCTGCTCCTCTTTTATCTCGGATTTCAATATCAAACTCTTGTAAGAGTAAGATCCAACGGATTAATCTTGGTTTAGCATCTTGTTTTGAAAATAGGTATCTAAGAGCAGAATGGTCGGTATAGACCACCGTTTTTGCTAGAATGAGATATGATCAAAATTTGTCAAAAGCAAAGACAATAGCAAGGAGTTCTTTTTTAGTAGTCGTATAGTTCGTTTATGCTCCTTGTAACGTCTTACTAGCATAATATATAGGTTGAAATCGTTTTTCAATCCTTTGTCCTAAAACGGCTCCCATTGCAAAATCACTTGCATCGCACATTAGTTCAAATGGTAGATTCCAATTTGGTGTTATCATGATTGGCGCATTAGTTAGTTTCTCTTTAAGAATATTAAAAGATTTGATACACTCATCTGAAAATATGAATGGAGCATCCTTTTCTAGGAGTTTATTCATAGGAGTGGCAATTTTAGAAAAATCTTTTATGAAACGTCGGTAAAAACCGGCATGCCCTAGAAAACTCCTAACTCCTCTAACATTGGTGGGATGTGGAAGTTTAGCAATTACATCTACTTTAGCTCTATCCACTTCAATTCCTTCTTTTGAAATTTTATGTCCAAGAACAATGCCTTCTTTAACCATAAAATGGCATTTCTCCCAATTAAGAACTAGATTTGATTGTTCGCATCTAATAAGCATTCGTTCCAGATTAACTAGACATGATTCAAATGTATCACCGAAGACTGAAAAGTCATCCATGAAAACTTTCATGCATTCTTCTATCATGTCATGAAAAATCGCCATCATACACCTTTGAAAGGTTGCAGGGGCGTTGCAAAGTCCAAATGGCATGCGTTGTACCATAAGGGCATGTGAATGTGGTTTTCTCTTGGTCCTCGGGTGCTATTGGAATTTGAAAATATCCGGAAAATCCATCTAGAAAACAATAGTAACTATTTCCGGCTAATCTTTCCAACATTTGATCAATGAAAGGTAAGGGAAAATGATCTTTTCTGGTGGCGTCATTTAATTTTCTATAATCAATACATACACGCCATCCTGTTACAGTCCTAGTAGGAATAAGCTCATTTTTTTCATTTGTAATGACAGTCATGCCACCCTTCTTAGGCACGCATTGTACTGGGCTTACCCATGGACTATCAGAAATTGGAAAAATTAGACCTGCATCTAACAGTTTAATAATCTCTTTCTTAACTACATCTTGCATATTAGGATTTAGTCTTCGTTGGCATTGCACATACGTTTTATGACCTTCTTCCATAAGGATTTTATGTGTGCAATACGAAGGACTTATTCCTTTAATATCATGAATCTTCCATGCAATGGCTGGTTTATGAGCTTTTAACACAGAAATGAGTTGTGATTTCTCATTTTCAGTAAGAGAAGACGATATTATTACAGGTAATTCAGATTCACCATGTAAATAAGCGTATTCCAAATGGTTTGGAAGTGGCTTTAACTCTAATTTCGGAGGTTCTTCTATCGATGATTTATATCGATATCTGTCTTCTTCTTTTAGCATTTGAATTTCTTCTGTTGTTGGTTCATATCCATTAGCTATAAGTGTAGCTAACATTTCAGCTTCATCAATTGGTTGATTACCTTCTCCTAAAGAACATTCTCCTGTTCCTTGTAATTCTGGAAATTCTTCTAATAATTCTGCATGTGCATCTATAGTTTGAATATAATAACATGTATCATCTGCAGATTGTGGTTGTTGCATTGCTCTATCAACTGAAAAGGTAACATTCTCGTCCTCTATACTTAGGGTCAATTTCTTACCGAACACGTCTATCATTGCTTTAGCCGTGTTTAAGAATGGTCTTCCTAATATGAGAGGAACTTGAGAATCTTCTTCCATGTCCAAAACAACAAAATCCACTGGAAATACTAAAGTACCAACTTTAACTAGCATGTTCTCCATTATCCCTCTAGGATATTTTATTGATCTATCGGCTAGTTGTATGCTTATTATAGTTGGTTTCAATTCTCCAAGGTCTAGTTTAGCGTATAGTGAATACGGCATTAAATTTATACTAGCACCTAAATCTGCCAATGCTTCTATTGAACTAAGACTACCCAGAAAACATGGAATTGTGAAACTTCCTGGATCAGATAGTTTTTCTGGTATCTTATTCAACAGCACTGCTGAACAATTAGCATTCATAGTAACAGCCGAGAGTTCTTCCATTTTCTTTCTATTCGTGATCAGATCTTTCAAGAATTTAGCGTATCTAGGCATTCCTGAAATCACATCAATGAAAGGAAGATTTACATTTATCTGTTTAAACATATCCAAGAATTTGGATTGCTCGGCTTCAAGTTTCTCTTTCTTCATTTTACTCGGGTAAGGAAGTGGTGGTTGGTATGGTTTAACATAAGGTTTAGCCTTAACTGTGTTATCTTCATTAACCTTCTCAACTACCGGTTCTTTTTCCTTATCTTGATCAGGTTGTGGTTCTTGTGGAGTAGGAATAGCTTCATCAGAAGTTACAGGTATTTCAGGTGGTTTAAGTGTTGTACCACTTCTTGTGGTAATGGCTTTAGCTGTTTCATTCCGGGGGTTAGCATTTGTATCACTAGGTAGACTTCCCGGTTTTCTTTCACCTATTAACCTTGCTAGGTTACTTACTTCTTGTTCCATATTTTGAATAGAAGCTTGTTGATTTCTAAATGCTTGAGCATTTTGTTCATTAGTTTGTTTCTGAGATGTGAAAAACTGCGTTTGAGTTTCAACTAGCTTCGTCATCATTTCTTCTAAATTCGGCTTTTTATCATTGGTTTGTTGTGGTGGTTTGTTTTGAAAATTAGGTCTTTGCTGGTTGTAAGTATTATTGGATACTTGTTGATTGCTAGGACCTTGTTGGTTGTTGTATGGAATATTTCTGTTATAGTTCTGGTTTTGATTGTAAATCGGTCTTGCGGTTGATAATTATTCTGATAATTATTTCCAGGCCTTTGGTTTATGTATGAAATATTCTCTCTTTGTTCCATTGTTAATTCAATACTGAGACAATCTTTTGTCAAATGTGGTCCTCCACACTGCTCACAACTAATTCGTATTGAGTGAATATCTTTAGTCATCTTTTCCATTCGTCTCTCAACAGCATCTATATTTGCGGAAATAGAATCTAAGTCATGGCTAGAATCGGCTATAGCTGCTTTAGATGATCTAACAATATCTTTTTCTTGGTGCCACTCATGTGAGTGGGAAGCAGTGTTATCAATAATTTTGTAAGCATCAGTTTCGGTTTTCTTCATAATAGAACCACCAGCTGCTATATCTATGTCTTTCCTTGTAGTGATGTCGCATCCTTGGTAGAATATTTGTACTATTTGACAGGTGTCTAAACCATGTTGCGGACATCCTCTTAACAACTTTCCAAATCTAGTCCAAGCCTCATATAGAGTTTCATTCGGCTTCTGTGTGAATGTAACAATTTCTCCTTGAAGTCTTACGGGTTTAGATGCCGGAAAGAATTGTTTAAGAAATTTTTCAACTAAAACGTCCCATGTATCAATCGCCCCTTCAGGTAACGATTCCAACCAATCCTTGGCTTCTCCCTTTAAAGTCCAGGGAAATAACATGAGATATATCTGTTCATCCTTAACTTCTCTTATTTTAAATAGTATGCAGATCCTATTAAAGGTACGTAGATGTTCATTTGGATCTTCCTTTCTGCGCACCACTAAATTGGCATTGATTAGTCACCATGTGTAGAATTTGTCCTTTGATTTCATAATCTGGCGCATTAATGTCTGGATGAGTAATTGCGTGACCTTGGCCAGTGCGTTTAGCTCTCATTCGGTCTTCCATACTTAAAGGTTCCAGATTCTCCATAATTGAATTTGTTGAATCAGAATCACTAGAGGATTCTGATTTAATGGTTCGTTCCTCAACAATCTCTGTTTGAATGATTGGTGGTTCCGGAGGAAAGTTTAGTGGTTCAGGATCTACGAATCATTCCTGAATATTCTCCGGATTCTCAATTGTGAGGTCGGGTTCAAAAAATGGATTATCGGAAATTTGAACTGGAGTACTTGGTCGACTGGATGACGATTCTAAAGAAAAATCAACGGCAGTAATATTTGCTAAATGTCTTGATCTAGTTACAGGTGATGAACGTACAAAAGGTGGTGAACGTCTTGCTCGGTGCATTCACTGAATATCCTATTAGTTTTTTAAAAGGAAAGAAAAATTATAATAAGTTATCCAATTAATAGACTTTTCTGATTTTGCCCACGTTTCGAATAGCCAAAAGATGCAGCAGAGGGGCAGGATTCGTTTGGTCTCAATATAATTGAGGACTGTTTGGCTCCAATAACCCGGTCCACGTACAAATTCAAGTATTACTACGAACCAGAAAATTTTGATGTCTATCAATTTAACCACTTAAAATAAATTTTCGTAATTTTAAGAAATTTAGATAAGAAGTAGAATAAAAATCTATGTCCTAAAACTAGAATAGCGAGAAATAAGAAAGAAAAAGAGTTCGTCGAAAAAGGTCGAAAAAGAAAAATGGTTGAAAAATAAAAGGTGACGGAAAAATAAAAGAAACTTATAACATTTAAAAACACTTGACTAACCTAACCTTATTACCACAACTAACTTAAAATTATAATCGCAAATTGAGATTACTAATTGGAATGATAATTGATACATAGGTAAAAGGTGTCTAAAAATATTAAAGCTTACAAGTAAAACTATATCCCAAATGGAAATAACTTAAAAAGAAACTAAAACTTAAAAAGGCGTCGCAAAATTCTAAAGTACCTAAATCTTAGTCTAAAGAAAAAGCACTTAAAGAATTCTACGGCAAAGCCTAAAAATCTAGAAGTAAAAATAACTATGGCAAAAACTAAGTTTAAAACTAAATATGAGCTAAAAATACAAATATTACGCTAAAACAATTAAAAAGGGACAAAATATAAAAATATACAAAAAGTTGTAAAAAGTTACAAATTTTATAAAAATATTATTTTTATATTAATTATTTTATAAAACTATTAATTTTATATTTTAATTAAACTAATTTAACTAAATATATAAATTAAATAAAAATAAACTTAAAATAAAACTAATTATAATAATAATAAGTAATTAGGGTTAATAATAATAATAATTAATAATTACTCCGTAATTAATGCTGATTAGGGTTCCTGAGTGGCGTGTCAGATTGTCTCCGCGAGTTGCGATATTTAGAAGCTGTAAACTCCGCGAGTCGCGGGGTTCCAAAATTCAACTCAGGACCTTTTTAAAATTCGACGCGTTTTTTTTTATTTTATTTTATATTTTCTGTTTTATATTTTCTGTTTTAAAATCTAAAATATTTATATAATAAAAACTTATATTTTAAAAACTAGAATAAAAATAGAACTACTTTATAATTTTATAAATAAATATCTTAAAACTAGATTTATATATATATATATATATATTTTTTCAGTTTTTTTTATATGTTTTAAATAAAAACAAAATACTTAAATAAAACTTATATAAAAATAAAGAAACTTTATAAAACTTAAATATTTAACAAAATCTTAAAAATATTTATATTTTTGTTTTTCTTTTTATATTTTTGAATATTTAAAACGTATTTTTATGAAAACAAATTTTAATAAAAGTAAACTAAAATCTTTTTTTTTTATATTAGCGTTGCGCTTCCGGCTTTTAAGTGATTCCCCGGCAGCGGCGCCAAAAATACTTGATAGTTTGAGCAGGTGTATATAAAATAGCTTTATATTTTAGCAGGAAATACTATTAAATACGATACATTTTTACACAAGTTATTTATTTATTTACAGATGGGATATACCTAAACCTTGCTACAACACTTATAGGCAGTGTACCTAATCGTACAGTAGTGTAGTTTTTAGTAAGTCCAGTTCGTTCCACAGGGAAAATCTTTAAACAAAGCTAAACGTTATATTAGTTTACTTTTATAAAAATACAAATATATATATAAGTAATATTATTATTATAAAGGGGGTTTTTACCGTTTAATGACCGGTTTGTCGATTTTAAAACTTTAGTCGCAGTTAAAACCAAATGTAAAATAATAAATAAATACAAGACTTAATTTAAAGCGTAAAGTAAATAACGATAATGAAATTGCGAATAATAAAAGTGCGATAAAATAAACTTGCGATAATTAAAAAGTACGATAATTAAAAGTGCAATTAAATACAATAACAATAAAAATGCGATAATTAGAAGTGCAATTAAATATAAAATAAAGGAAATTAAATATGAAATAAAAGAATTATGCTTATTTAAACTTCCGTAACCATGATGTTTGACGTGTTGATTTTAGTTTTATGCCCATGGGTTAATTGTCCTTTGTTCTGGATTATTTAATATGTCCGTCTGGTTTTTGTCCATAACAGTCCATCAGTCATAAATATAAAGTGCGAGTGTCCTCGTCAAATTATCCTTATACCCAAAGTTAAATATTCCAACTAATTGGGGATTCGAATTGTAACAAGGTTTTAATACTTTGTTTAATGAATACACCAGTTTATCGACTGCGTGTAAACCAAGGTTTTACTACTTTGTTAACAATTACACCAATTACCCTTGAATGTAATTTACCCCTGTTTCAACAATTCTAGTGGCTATTAATCCATTCCCGTGTCCGGTTAAATGAACGATTATTCGTACATATAAATACCCCCCCATCGTGTCCGATTGAGTGTATATGGTTATTTATAGGGACGTCCAATTGTAAATCTTTATATTAAAATTAACAAACTATCATTTAGTTAAACAAATATAAAGCCCATTAATAGCCCATAGTCTAATTTCCACAAGTGTCGTTCTTTTATCCAAACTCCAATTATGGTACAAAGCCCAATTACCCAATTTTAGTAATTAGCCCAACATCATGATTACTTAGTTTTAAATAAGCATAATAATAACTTAAGTACGAGACATTAATTTAAAAAGGTTGAACATAACTTACAATGATTAAAAATAGCGTAGCGTTACACGGACAGAATTTCGACTTACACCCTTACAACATTTGCTAACATACCCTTATTATTAGGATTTAAAATTAAAATTAAAATTAAAATATAAATTATATATATATATATATATATATATATATATATATATATATATATATATATATATATATATATATATATATATATATATTTACGTATATATTGAGAGAGAGATAGATTATGGATGATGAAAATGATCAGAATTCGGTTGGCTTTATAGGGAATTGAGTTCCGGGGTACTCCGCGACTCGTGGCATTTTTGCTCTTCAAACTCCGCGAGTCGCGGAGTTTGAAATTCCAGCTCACTCCAAATTGGATCTTAGTCTGCCGACGGTTTATTATATAATATAATATATATATAATTTATATAATTAATTATATATTATATTATATTTATATACATAGTTAACTTGTAATTTTTAGTCCGTTGCATCGAGCGTTGAGAGTTGACTCTGGTCCCGGTTCCGGATTTTCGAACGTCCTTGTTTACAATTTAATATCTTGTACTTTGCGTTTTGAATCTTGTACTCTTGTAACTTCGAGACGTTTCTTATCAATAATTGGAACCTCTTTGATTGTATTTTGTACTTTTGAGCTTTTTGGACCTTTGCGTCTTCAATTCATCGAATCTGTCTTTTGTCTTCACCTTTTATTATTTAAACGAATATCACTTGTAAATAGAACAATTGCAACTAAAAGCTTGTCTTTCTTGAGGAATAATGCTATGAAATATATGTTTGTTTTTAGCATTATCAGCGTAGCTCTTTTGTCGACTTTGGGCGGTTTTCAACCGTTGTTGAATTTGAATGATCTTCTCGGTAGTTTCTTGTATTATCTCCGGACCTGTAATCTGTCTATCCCCTACTTCACTCCAACAAATTTGAGACCTGCACTTTTTACCATAAAGTGCTTCAAACGGCGTCATCTCAATGCTTGAATGGTAGCTATTGTTGTAGGAAAATTCTGCTAACGGTAGATGTCGATCCCAACTGTTTTCGAAATCAATAACACATGCTCGTAGCATGTCTTCAAGCATTTGTATCGTCTTTTCGCTCTGCCCATCAGTTTGTGGATGATAGGCAGTATTCATGTCTAGACATGTTCCTAATGCTTGCTGTAATGTTGGCCAGAATCTTGAAATAAATCTGCCATCCCTATCAGAGATAATAGAGATTGGTATTCCACGTCTGGAGACGACTTCCTTCAAATACAGTCGTGCTAACTTCTCCATCTTGTCATCTTCTCTTATTGGCAGGAAGTGTGCTGATTTTGTGAGACGATCAACTATTACCCAAATAGTATCAAAACCACTTGCAGTCCTTGGCAATTTAGTGATGAAATCCATGGTAATGTTTTCCCATTTCCATTCCGGGATTTCGGGTTGTTGAAGTAGACCTGATGGTTTCTGATGCTCCACTTTGACCTTAGAACACGTCAAACATTCCCCAACATATTTAGCAACATCGACTTTCATACATGGCCACCAAAAATGTTTCTTGAGATCCTTGTACATCTTCCCCGTTCCAGGATGTATTGAGTATCTGGTTTTATGAGCTTCTCTAAGTACCATTTCTCTCATATCTCCAAATTTTGGTAACCAAATTCTTTCAGCCCTATACCGGGTTCCGTCTTCCCGAATATTAAGATGCTTCTCCGATCCTTTGGGTATTTCATCCTTTAAATTTCCCTCTTTTAAAACTCCTTGTTGCGCCTCCTTTATTTGAGTAGTAAGGTTAGTGTGAATCGTTATATTCATAGCTTTTACTCGAATGGGTTCTCTGTCCTTTCTGCTCAAGGCGTCGGCTACCACATTTGCCTTCCCCGGGTGGTAACGAATCTCAAAGTCGTAATCATTCAACAATTCAATCCACCTACGCTGCCTCATATTCAGTTGTTTCTGATTAAATATGTGTTGAAGACTTTTGTGGTCGTTATATATAATACTTTTGACCCATATAAGTAGTGCCTCCAAGTCTTTAATACAAAAACAAGCGCGCCTAATTCCAAATCATGCGTCGTATAATTTTGTTCGTGAATCTTCAATTGTCTAGACGCATAAGCAATTACTTTCGTCCGTTGCATTAATACACAACCGAGACCTTGCTTTGAGGCATCGCAATATATCACAAAATCATCATTCCCTTCAGGTAATGACAATATAGTTGTCGTAGTTAACTTTTTCTTTAACAATTGAAATGCTTTCTCTTGTTCATCTTTCCATTCAAATTTCTTCCCTTTATGCGTTAATGCAGTCAAGGGTTTTGCTATTCTGGAAAAGTCTTGGATGAACCTTCTGTAGTAACCTGCTAGTCCTAAAAACTGACGTATGTGTTTCAGAGTTTTCGGGGTTTCCCACTTTTCAACGGTTTCAATATTTGCTGGATCCACCTGAATACCTTCTTTGTTCACTATGTGACCGAGGAATTAAACTTCTTCCAACCAAAATGCACACTTTGAAAATTTAGCGTACAGTTTTTCTTTTCTCAGCAACTCTAGCACTTTTCTCAAATGTTCTTCGTGCTCTTGATCATTTTTCGAGTAAATAAGTATGTCGTCGATAAAAACAATGACAAACTTGTCAAGATATGGCCCACACACTCGGTTCATGAGGTCCATGAACACAGCTGGTATGTTAGTCAATCCAAACGGCATAACCATAAACTTGTAATAACCGTAACGCGTCCTAAAAGCAGTCTTTGGAATATCATCCTCCTTCACCCGCATTTGATGATATACAGAACGTAAATCGTTCTTCGAATAAACAGACGAGCCTTGTAGTTGATCAAATAAGTCGTCGATTCTCGGTAGAGTGTAGTGGTTCTTGATGGTAAGTTTGTTCAACTCTCGGTAGTCGATACACAACCTAAGTGTACCATCTTTCTTCTTGACAAACAAAACAGGAGCTCCCCATGGTGATGTGCTTGGTCGAATGAAACCACGCTCTAAAAGTTCCTGTAACTGACTTTGTAATTCTTTCATTTCGCTGGGTGCGAGTCTGTATGGAGCACGAACTATTAGTGCAGCTCCTGGTACAAGGTCTATTTGAAATTCAACGGAACGATGCGGGGGTAATCCCGGTAATTCTTTCGAAAATACATCGGGAAATTCTTTTGCGACGGGAACATCACTGATGTTCTTTTCTTCAGGTTTAACTTTCCCAATTTGTGCTAGAATGACGTAACAACCTTTTCTTATTAGTTTTTGCGCCTTCAAACTACTAATAAGATTTAATTTCGCGTTGTTCTTTTCTCCGTACACCATTAAAGGTTTTCCTTTTTCACGCATAATGCGAATCACATTTTTGTAACAAACGACCTCTGCTCTCACCTTTTTCAACCAGTCCATGCCAATTATTACATCAAAACACCCTAACTCGACTGGTATTAAGTCAATTTTAAACGTTTCATCCCCCAGTTTAATTTCTCTCTCCCGACATATATTATCTGCTGAAATTAATTTACCGTTTGCTAATTCGAGTAAAAATTTACTATCCAAAGGCGTCAATGGGCAACTTAATTTAGCACAAAAATCTCTACTCATATAGCTTCTATCCGCACCCGAATCAAATAAAACATAAGCCGATTTATCATCAATAAGAAACGTACCCGTGACAATCTCCGGGTCTTCCTGTGCTTCTGCCGCATTAATATTGAAAACTCTTCCACGGCCCTGCCCATTAGTATTCCCCTGATTCGGGAAATTTCTAATAATGTGGCCCGGTTTTCCACATTTATAAAAAACAGCGTTGGTATTACTTGCTCCGACACTATTCGTTTTGGCATTACTTGTTCCGACATTATTTATTCCTTTAGTTCTGTTAAAATTTGGTCCGTAGACCTCACACTTTGTCGCGCTATGACCATTTCTTTTACACCTGTTGCAAAATATCGTGCAAAACCCCTGATGAATTTCTTCACACATATGACATGGCTGTTTTTGGTTTTTGTTGCCGTTGTTGTTATTGAGGTTGTTATTGGGATTTTTATTGTTGTTGAAATGGTTGTTGTAGTTGTTGTTGTTGTTGGGATGTTTGTTGTAGTTATTGTTAGGATTGCGGTTATTGTTGCAGTTGTTGGAATAGTTGTTGCGATTGTGGTTGTAATTGTTGTTGTTGTTGTACTGGTGACTCTTGTCACCGTTTTCCTCCCACTTCCTCTTGAGTTGTTTCATGTTGGCTTCTTCGGCTGCCTGCTCTTTAATTCTTCCCTCAATCTGATTTATGAGTTTATGAGCCATTCGACTTGCCTTCTGTATAGAAGCGGGCTCGTGTGAACTCACATCTTCTTGAATCCTTACTGGTAACCCTTTTACAAACGCGTCGATCTTCTCTTCTTCATCTTCGAATGCTCCCGGACACAATAGGCACAACTCTGTGAATCGTCGTTCATATGTGGTAACGTCGAACCCTTGTGTTCGTAACTCTCTAAGTTCTGCCTTGAGTTTATTGACTTCGTTTCTAGGACGGTACTGCTCGTTCATCAATTGCTTGAATGCCGACCACAGTAGTGCGTAAGCAGCATTTTGTCCTACCTGTTCAATATAGGTGTTCCACCACGTTAACGCAGTACCTGTGAAGGTATACGTAGCATACTTAACTTTGTCCTCTTCGGTACACTTACTTATGGCAAACACCGATTTGACTTTCTCGGTCCACCATTTCAATCCAATTGGTCCTTCGGTTCCATCAAATTCCAAAGGTTTGCAGGTAGTGAATTCTTTGTAGGAGCATCCTACACGATTTCTTGCGCCGTTAGCTTCATTGCTAGATTCAGAGTTATTGTTGGTATGTAGCGCAGCCTGTACTGCAGCTATGTTTGCAGCAAGAAAGATACGAAATTTCTCTTCACTCATATTCATGGTGTGTCGAGTAGTCGGTGCCATTTCCTTCAAAATAGCCAACTGAATCGAGCTAATCATACAGAATATTAAGAGTAGTCAATAGTATTTAGTAGCATAATATGAACTCATTTATAAAAGCTTTTTCTTCTTATTAGCATTTTATAAGTTTAAATTCGGGTACCGCCTACCCGTTAAGTTCATACTTAGTAGCTAATATACAATTCAACTACTATAATTCCATATGAAAAACTGATTATAATAATATATCACATACAAATATTCTTCAAACTTACAACTTCGCTATATTAC